>NC_090237.1:605000-852500 GCF_024489055.1 Chanodichthys erythropterus
TCTCCAGTGTGAATGCTCATGTGACTATTAATTCCTCTTTTACAGGTAAAACTCTTTCCACATTGAGAGCAGACGAAAGGCTTTATTCCAGTATGAACTAACATGTGATTCTTAAGGCTTCTTTTACGTATGAATGTTTTTCCACACTGAGAGCAGCTGAAAGGCTTTTCTGAACTGTGAGTTACTAAATGTTCATTAAGGTGTGTTTTATGTGTAAAACTCTTTCCACACTGAGAGCAGCTGAAAGGCTTTATTCCCGTATGAATTAACATGTGAATCTTAAGGTAAGCTTTGCGTGCGAAAGATTTTCCACACTGAGAACAGATGAAAGGCTTTTCTGAACTGTGAGTTACTAAATGTTCATTAAGGTATGATTTATGTTTAAAACTCTTTCCACACTGAGAGCAGCTGAAAGCCTTTATTCCAGTATGGGTTAACATGTGAGTCTTAAGGTGAACTTTGCGTGCGAAAGTTTTTCCACACTGAGAACAGCTGAAAGGTTTTACTAAACTGTGAGTTAGCAAATGATCCATAAGATTTCCTTTTTGTGTGAAACTCTTTCCGCACTGAGAGCAGCTGAAAGGCTTTATTCCAGCATGAATCATTATGTGAGTCTCAAGGCTTCTTTTACGTGTGAAAGTTTTTCCACACTGAGAGCAGCTGAAAGGCTTTACTGAACTGTGAGTTACTAAATGTTCATTAAGGAGTGTTTTACGCATGAAACTCTTTCCACACTGAGAGCAGACGAAAGCCTTTATTCCGGTATGAATTAACATGTGAATCTTAAGGTTATCTTTATGTGCGAAACTCTTTCCACACTGAGAGCAGACGAAAGCCTTTATTCCGGTATGAATTAACATGTGCTTCTCAAGGCTTCCTTTACGTTGGAAAGTTTTTTCACACTGAGAGCAGCTGAAAGCCTTTATTCCGGTATGAGCTAACATGTGCTTCTTAAGGTTATCTTTAAGTGCAAAACTCTTTCCACACTGAGAGCAGCTGAAAGGCTTTATTCCGGTATGAATTAACATGTGAGTCTTAAGTTGAGCTTTGCGTGCAAAAGTTTTTCCACACTGAGAACAGCTGAAAGGCTTTACTGAACTGTGAGTTAACCAATGACCCATAAGATTTCCTTTTTGTGTGAAACTCTTTCCACACTGAGAGCAGCTGAAAGTCTTTATTCCAGCATGAATCATTATGTGATCCTTAAGGCTTCTTTTACGTGTGAACGTTTTTCCACACTGAGAGCAGCTGAAAGGCTTTACTGAACTGTGAGTTACTAAATGTTCATTAAGGTGTGTTTTACGCATGAAACTCTTTTCACACTGAGAGCAGCTGAAAGGCTTTTTGACTTCTGTTTTTTGAATGCTGCAACTCACTGATTCTTCTCCAGGGACGTCATGATCTTTCTGATGCTGATGTTTCTCCTCCACTTCCATCAGATCTTCTCTTTCCTCTTTCACTTTCACCAAACCTAAATTGAAAACATAAAAATCAATTCAACTTGGACATTTGAAAAATGGAAAGAAATTATGGTTCATTTACAAACATCAATGTATTAAAATATGCAGGTTTTTCCTTTGCATGCAAATCCGATGGCTCAGTTAGGCCTCCATTGACAGTATTGACTCCACTGAAAGCAGTGTTTTGAAATCGTCCTTCACTAGATATTGTTGAATAAAGTAATTATTATTATTATTTTTTTTTTTTTGGGCGCACAAAAAGTATTCTTGTCGCTTTATAACATTACAGTTGAACCACTGTAGTCACATGAACTGTTTTAAATATGTCTTTAGTAGCTTTCTGGGCATCTGAATGTGTTGATTATCTTGCTGGCAATGGAGCATCAGATTTCATCAAAGTCTCACTGAGCCATCAGATTTCATCAAGAAATATCTTAATTTGTGTTCTGAAGATGAACTAAGGTCTTAAGGGTGTGAAAAGACACGAGGGTGAGTAATTAATGACATAATTTTTATTTTTGGGTAAACCCTTTAACACTTACTAAATCCTGGTGGTTTTCAGCTGTATCATGTGACACACTCACTCCCACTATCCTATTCACTATTGAATTTTACATGACCATTTTACATTTTCGATGTTGGTGTTTTTTTTGTGTTGTTCCTCTACTGTGCTCCAGGGGGGCCTATAGGATTTTCTATTTTAAGGGATAAAATGGATGTAGGCAGTAAAGACATACCTGTTTGGTTACAGGAAAGCACAGCTTACACTTCAAGGTGCAATATTTAAGAATTTTGCCGTAAAATATCCAAAAACCACTAGGCCAGTGTTATATATTTTGTTCACTTGAGTACTTACAATATCCCAAATGTTTCCAACTATTTATAAATCGTGAGAAAATAACACTCAGAGTAACGTTATAACATCATTTTCAACACTCTCAAATGTGTCTAATATGATAAACAGAGCTGGGTTTCTTCATACTCATGACCGGAAAAGCGAAAGCAGCTCCGGCGACTGTAGCATAATAAAAGTTCCGCTGCTCATGAGGCGTGTTGCACAATCGCTCCAGCGGCCTCGTTCAGCTCCACAACACTCGGTCCTGCTTTGCTACATGCTACAATAATGTTAATAATCACATCCATGAGCATGATTTCTGCCCATCTGAGTCTTATCCCAATTCTTTTCCACTGACCGTTGAGGTGAAGACATCATGTCCCAAGATTCCACACTTAAACTTGCCGTCATCATGCTATGCCTTTGTTTTGAATAGACCTCTAGCGGACAGAAAATATTACATAGTGCACCTTTAACTTTACTGCAAATGGAGTTCAGATTGAGAAACTAAGGTTTTCAGCTCAATCATGTAATTGTATTAGTTTATGTTGCTCTGTTTTAAAAAAAACTACTTGGAGCACCGGGTGTTCGGATACTTTTGCTATTGCTCTATTGGACTTTTTCTCCTTCTAACATAATTGAGGACTTCAGTTATTGGATTCAGTACATGCTTCAACAAGTATTTTTTTTCAACTAGATTAGTTTTTTTTTTTTTTAAACTTTGATTAGTGATATACACAACATGTTGTTTTGCACTAAAAAAGACTTTGCTTATATATATGCTTATATTTATATAAACACTTTGAAATGGCCTACTGTGTTCTGTGAAGTTTTCAGTTGAGGGATTCTACATTAAATTTATTAGTGATTTTACCTTTGAAAAATCTCACTGGGACGGTTACAATAAGGACCAATGGAATAATCATCTTTGTGCATCAACGTGGCTCCTCAGCGTGGATTAATCTGATATGTGCTTTCAGTCACCACATCGGTTTACGTTGATATACAGACACATTTTAAAAACTAATAAAAACATAAAATCACATTGTTTTCTGCAAACTCCACCTGATTCTTGTTCTACATCTCCCCAAGTGCCTCTGTGGTGATTTTCATGTTCTTTTTCTCTTTTAGTCTTTAATAATTATATGCCAAAGTCATGAACAATACAGATTACGTTGCTATACAGACATATTTAAAAAGTTCTGCAAATTTTCTACAACTCCCCAAGTATCACTGTGGTGATTTTCATGTTGTTTTACCGTTTTATTCTTTAATAATTATGTCAAAGTCATGGACTATTTACCCCTCTATAGAGACATATTTTAAAAATTAATAAAATATGAAATCAAATTTTTTTCTGCAAACTCCACCTGATTCTTGTTGTACATCTCCCCAAGTACCACTGTGGTGATTTTCATGTTCTTTTACTGTTTTAGTCTTTAATAATTATATGCCACAGTTAAGACAAATAGGGTTTACGTTGCTATACAGACATATTTCAAAAGTTCAAAAAAACGATGAAATCGAATTATTTTCTTCAAACTCCACCTGATTGTTGTTGTACATCTCCCAGAATACCACTGTGGTGATTTTCATGTTGTTTTGTTCTTTAATAATTATGTCAAAGTCATAGACTATTTACCTATCTATACATATTTCAAAAACTAATAAAAATATGAAATCGATTTGTTTTCTACAAACTCCACATGATTCTTGTTGTACATCTCCCAGATTACCACTGTGGTGATTTTCATGTTGTTTTACTGTTTTATTCTTTAATAAATATATGGTAAAGTTATGACAAAATATGGTTTATGTTGCTATACCTACATATTTCAAAAGTTCATAAAAATATGAAATCATATTGTTTTCTGAAAACTCCATATGATTCTTTTTCTACAACTCCCCTAGAACCACTGTGGTGATTTTCATGTTGTTTTACTGTTTTGTTCCTTAATAATTATATGTCAAAGTAATAGACTATTTACCTATCTATACAGACATATTTCAAAAACTAATAAAAATATGAAATCAAATTGTTTTCTACAAACTCCACCTGATTCTTGGAGTACATCTCCCAGAGTACCACTGTGGTGATTTTCATGTTGTTTTACTGTTTTATTCTTTAATAACTATATGCTAAAGTTATGACAAATATGGTTTACGTTGCTATACAGACATATTTCAAAAGTTCATAAAAATATGAAATGAAATTGTTTTCTGCAAACTCCACCTGGTTCTTGTTTTACATCTCCCCAAGAACCACTGTGGTGATTTTCATGTTCTTTTACTGTTTTATTCTTAAATAATTATAGGTAAATAGTCTATGATTTTGACATATCTATACAGACATATTTTAAAAACTAATAAAAATATGAAATCAAATTGTTTTCTGCAAACTCCACCTGGTTCTTGTTTTACATCTCCCCAAGAACCACTGTGGTGATTTTCATGTTCTTTTACTGTTTTATTCTTAAATAATTATAGGTAAATAGTCTATGATTTTGACATATCTATACAGACATATTTTAAAAACTAATAAAAATATGAAATCAAATTGTTTTCTGCAAACTCCACCTGATTCTTGTTCTACATCTCCCCATAACCACTGTGATGATTTTCATGTTCTTTTACTGTTTTATTCTGTAATAACTATATGCTAAAGTTATGACAAATATGGTTTACGTTGCTATACAGACATATTTCAAAAGTTCATAAAAATATGAAATTAAATTGATTTCTGCAAACTCCATCTGATTCTTTTTCTACAACTCCTCTAGTACCACTGTGGTGATTTTCATGTTGTTTTACTGTTTTATTCTTTAATTATTATATGCTAAAATTATGACAAATATGGTTTACGTTGCTATACAGACATATTTCAAAAGTTCATAAAAATATGAAATTAAATTGATTTCTGCAAACTCCATATGATTATTTTTCTACAACTCCCAGAGTACCACTGTGGTGATTTTCATGTTGTTTTACTGTTTTATTCTTTAATAATTATATGTCAAAGTCATAGACTATTTACCTATCTATACAGACATATTTCAAAAACTAATAAAAATATGAAATCAAATTGTTTTCTACAAACTCCACGTGATTCTTGTTGTACATCTCCCAGAGTACCACTGTGGTGATTTTCATGTTCTTTTACCGTTTTATTCTTTAATAATTATATGGTAAAGTTATGACAAAATATGGTTTATGTTGCTATACCTACATATTTCAAAAGTTCATAAAAATATGAAATCATATTGTTTTCTGCAAACTCCACCTGGTTCTTGTTCTACATCTCCCCAAGAACCACTGTGGTGATTTTCATGCTCTTTTACCGTTTTATTCTTTAATAATTATATTTCAAAGTCATAGACTATTTACCTATCTATACAGACATATTACAAAAACTAATAAAAATATGAAATCAAATTGTTTTCTGCAAACTCCACCTGATTCTTGTTTTACATCTCCCCAAGTACTTCTGTGTTGATTTTCATGTTCTTTTACTGTTTTATTCTTTAATAATTATATGCTAAAGTCATGGCCAATACAGTTTACGTTGCTAGACAGACATATTTTAAAAGTTCATAAAAATATGTAATCAAATTGTTTTCTGCAAACTCCACCTGGTTCTTGTTCTACAACTCCCCTAGTACCACTGTGGTGATTTTCATGTTGTTTTACTGTTTTATTCCTTAATAATTATATGTCAAAGTAATAGACTATTTACCTATCTATACAGACATATTTTAAAAACTAATAAAAATATGAAATCAAACTCCACCTGATTCTTGTTGTACATCTCCCAGAGTTCCACTGTTGTGATTGTCATGTTCTTTTACCGTTTTATTCTTTAATAATTATATGCTAAAGTCATGGCCAATACAGTTTACATTGCTATACAGACATATTTCAAAAGTTCATAAAAATATGAAATCAAATTGTTTTCTGCAAACTACACCTGATTCTTGTTTTACATCTCCCCAAGTACTTCTGTGTTGATTTTAATGTTCTTTTACTGTTTTATTCTTTAATAATTATATGCTAAAGTTATGACAACTAAGGTTTACATTGCTATACAGACATATTTTGAAAATTCATAAAAATATGAAATCAAATTGTTTTCTGCAAACTCCACCTGGTTCTTGTTCTACATTTCCCCTTAACCACTGTGGTGATTTTCATGTTCTTTTACTGTTTTATTCTTTAATTATTATATGCTAAAAGTATGACAAATATGGTTTACGTTGCTATACAGACATATTTCAAAAGTTTATAAAAATATGAAATCAAATTGATTTCTGCAAACTCCATATGATTCTTTTTCTACAACACCCCTAGTACCACTGTGGTGATTTTCATGTTGTTTTACTGTTTTATTCCTTAATAATTATATGTCAAAGTAATAGACTATTTACCTATCTATACAGACATATTTTAAAAACTAATAAAAATATGAAATCAAATTGTTTTCTACAAACTCCACCTGATTCTTGTTGTACATCTCCCAGAGTTGCACTGTGGTGATTGTCATGTTCTTTTACCGTTTTATTCTTTAATAATTATATGTCAAAGTCATAGACTATTTACCTCTCTATACAGACATATTTTAAAAACTAATAAAAATATGTAATCAAATTGTTTTCTGCAAACTCCACCTGATTCTTGTTTTACATCTCCCCAAGTACATCTGTGTTGATTTTCATGTTCTTTTACTGTTTTATTCTTTAATAATTATATGCTAAAGTCATGGCCAATACAGTTTACGTTGCTAGACAGACATATTTCAAAAGTTCATAAAAATATGAAATCAAATTGATTTCTACAAACTCCACCTGATTCTTCTTCTACAACTCCCCTAGTACCACTGTGGTGATTTTCATGTTGTTTTACTGTTTTATTCTTTAATTATTATATGCTAAAAGTATGACAAATATGGTTTACGTTTTCTACAAACTCCACATGATTCTTGTTGTACATCTCCCAGATTACCACTGTGGTGATTTTCATGTTGTTTTACTGTTTTATTCTTTAATAAATATATGGTAAAGTTATGACAAAATATGGTTTATGTTGCTATACCTACATATTTCAAAAGTTCATAAAAATATGAAATCATATTGTTTTCTGAAAACTCCATATGATTATTTTTCTACAACTCCCCTAGAACCACTGTGGTGATTTTCATGTTGTTTTACTGTTTTGTTCCTTAATAATTATATGTCAAAGTAATAGACTATTTACCTATCTATACAGACATATTTCAAAAACTAATAAAAATATGAAATCAAATTGTTTTCTACAAACTCCACCTGATTCTTGGAGTACATCTCCCAGAGTACCACTGTGGTGATTTTCATGTTGTTTTACTGTTTTGTTCCTTAATAATTATATGTCAAAGTAATAGACTATTTACCTATCTATACAGACATATTTCAAAAACTAATAAAAATATGAAATCAAATTGTTTTCTACAAACTCCACCTGATTCTTGGAGTACATCTCCCAGAGTACCACTGTGGTGATTTTCATGTTGTTTTACTGTTTTATTCTTTAATAACTATATGCTAAAGTTATGACAAATATGGTTTACGTTGCTATACAGACATATTTCAAAAGTTCATAAAAATATGAAATGAAATTGTTTTCTGCAAACTCCACCTGGTTCTTGTTTTACATCTCCCCAAGAACCACTGTGGTGATTTTCATGTTCTTTTACTGTTTTATTCTTAAATAATTATAGGTAAATAGTCTATGATTTTGACATATCTATACAGACATATTTTAAAAACTAATAAAAATATGAAATCAAATTGTTTTCTGCAAACTCCACCTGATTCTTGTTCTACATCTCCCCATAACCACTGTGATGATTTTCATGTTCTTTTACTGTTTTATTCTGTAATAACTATATGCTAAAGTTATGACAAATATGGTTTACGTTGCTATACAGACATATTTCAAAAGTTCATAAAAATATGAAATTAAATTGATTTCTGCAAACTCCATCTGATTCTTTTTCTACAACTCCTCTAGTACCACTGTGGTGATTTTCATGTTGTTTTACTGTTTTATTCTTTAATTATTATATGCTAAAATTATGACAAATATGGTTTACGTTGCTATACAGACATATTTCAAAAGTTCATAAAAATATGAAATTAAATTGATTTCTGCAAACTCCATATGATTATTTTTCTACAACTCCCAGAGTACCACTGTGGTGATTTTCATGTTGTTTTACTGTTTTATTCTTTAATAATTATATGTCAAAGTCATAGACTATTTACCTATCTATACAGACATATTTCAAAAACTAATAAAAATATGAAATCAAATTGTTTTCTACAAACTCCACGTGATTCTTGTTGTACATCTCCCAGAGTACCACTGTGGTGATTTTCATGTTCTTTTACCGTTTTATTCTTTAATAATTATATGGTAAAGTTATGACAAAATATGGTTTATGTTGCTATACCTACATATTTCAAAAGTTCATAAAAATATGAAATCATATTGTTTTCTGCAAACTCCACCTGGTTCTTGTTCTACATCTCCCCAAGAACCACTGTGGTGATTTTCATGCTCTTTTACCGTTTTATTCTTTAATAATTATATTTCAAAGTCATAGACTATTTACCTATCTATACAGACATATTACAAAAACTAATAAAAATATGAAATCAAATTGTTTTCTGCAAACTCCACCTGATTCTTGTTTTACATCTCCCCAAGTACTTCTGTGTTGATTTTCATGTTCTTTTACTGTTTTATTCTTTAATAATTATATGCTAAAGTCATGGCCAATACAGTTTACGTTGCTAGACAGACATATTTTAAAAGTTCATAAAAATATGTAATCAAATTGTTTTCTGCAAACTCCACCTGGTTCTTGTTCTACAACTCCCCTAGTACCACTGTGGTGATTTTCATGTTGTTTTACTGTTTTATTCCTTAATAATTATATGTCAAAGTAATAGACTATTTACCTATCTATACAGACATATTTTAAAAACTAATAAAAATATGAAATCAAATTGTTTTCTACAAACTCCACCTGATTCTTGTTGTACATCTCCCAGAGTTCCACTGTTGTGATTGTCATGTTCTTTTACCGTTTTATTCTTTAATAATTATATGCTAAAGTCATGGCCAATACAGTTTACATTGCTATACAGACATATTTCAAAAGTTCATAAAAATATGAAATCAAATTGTTTTCTGCAAACTACACCTGATTCTTGTTTTACATCTCCCCAAGTACTTCTGTGTTGATTTTAATGTTCTTTTACTGTTTTATTCTTTAATAATTATATGCTAAAGTTATGACAACTAAGGTTTACATTGCTATACAGACATATTTTGAAAATTCATAAAAATATGAAATCAAATTGTTTTCTGCAAACTCCACCTGGTTCTTGTTCTACATTTCCCCTTAACCACTGTGGTGATTTTCATGTTCTTTTACTGTTTTATTCTTTAATTATTATATGCTAAAAGTATGACAAATATGGTTTACGTTGCTATACAGACATATTTCAAAAGTTTATAAAAATATGAAATCAAATTGATTTCTGCAAACTCCATATGATTCTTTTTCTACAACACCCCTAGTACCACTGTGGTGATTTTCATGTTGTTTTACTGTTTTATTCCTTAATAATTATATGTCAAAGTAATAGACTATTTACCTATCTATACAGACATATTTTAAAAACTAATAAAAATATGAAATCAAATTGTTTTCTACAAACTCCACCTGATTCTTGTTGTACATCTCCCAGAGTTGCACTGTGGTGATTGTCATGTTCTTTTACCGTTTTATTCTTTAATAATTATATGTCAAAGTCATAGACTATTTACCTCTCTATACAGACATATTTTAAAAACTAATAAAAATATGTAATCAAATTGTTTTCTGCAAACTCCACCTGATTCTTGTTTTACATCTCCCCAAGTACATCTGTGTTGATTTTCATGTTCTTTTACTGTTTTATTCTTTAATAATTATATGCTAAAGTCATGGCCAATACAGTTTACGTTGCTAGACAGACATATTTCAAAAGTTCATAAAAATATGAAATCAAATTGATTTCTACAAACTCCACCTGATTCTTCTTCTACAACTCCCCTAGTACCACTGTGGTGATTTTCATGTTGTTTTACTGTTTTATTCTTTAATTATTATATGCTAAAAGTATGACAAATATGGTTTACGTTGCTATACAGACATATTTCAAAAGTTTATAAAAATATGAAATCAAATTGATTTCTGCAAACTCCATATGATTCTTCTTCTACAACTCCCCTAGTACCACTGTGGTAATTTTCATGTTGTTTTACTGTTTTATTTAATAATTATATGTCAAAGTCATAGACTATTTACCTATCTATACAGACATATTTCAAAAACTAATAAAAATATGAAATCAAATTGATTTCTGCAAACTCCACATGATTCTTTTTCTACATCTCCCCTATTACCACTGTGGTGATTTTCATGTTGTTTTACTGTTTTATTCTTTAATTATTATATGCTAAAATTATGAAAAATATGGTTTATGTTGCTGTACAGACATATTTCAAAAGTTCATAAAAATATGCAATCAAATTGATTTCTGCAAACTCCATATGATTATTTTTCTACAACTCCCAGAGTACCACTGTGGTGATTTTCATGTTCTTTTACTGTTTTATTCTTTAATAATTATATGCTAAATTTATGACAAATATGGTTTACGTTGCTATACAGACATATTTCAAAACTTCATAAAAATATGTAATCAAATTGTTTTCTGCAAACTCCACCTGGTTATTGTTCTACATCTACCCATAACCACTGCAGTGATTTTCATGTTCTTTTACTGTTTTATTCTTTAATAATTAAATGCTAAATTTATGACAAATATGGTTTACGTTGCTATACAGACATATTTCAAAAGTTCATAAAAATATGAAATCAAATTGTTTTCTGCAAACTCCATCTGATTCTTTTTCTACAACTCCCGTAGTACCACTGTGGTGATTTTCATGTTGTTTTACTGTTTTATTCCTTAATAATTATATGTCAAAGTAATAGACTATTTACCTATCTATACAGACATATCTTAAAAACTAATAAAAATATTAAATCAAACTCCACCTGATTCTTGTTGTACATCTCCCAGAGTACCACTGTGGTGATTTTCATGTTCTTTTACCGTTTTATTCTTTAATAATTATATGGTAAAGTTATGACAAAATATGGTTTATGTTGCTATACCTACATATTTCAAAAGTTCATAAAAATATGAAATCATTTTGTTTTCTGCAAACTCCACCTGGTTCTTGTTCTACATCTCCCCAAGAACCACTGTGGTGATTTTCATGTTCTTTTACTGTTTTATTCTTTAATAATTATATGTCAAAGTCATAGACTATTTACCTATCTATACATACATATTTCAAAAACTAATAAAAATATGAAATCAAATTGTTTTCTACAAACTCATCGTGATTCTTGTTGTACATCTCCCAGAGTACCACTGTGGTGATTATGTTCTTTTACCATTTTATTTTTTGATAATTATATGTCAAAGTCATAGACTATTTACCTCTCTATACAGACATATTTTAAAAACTAATAAGAATGTGTAATCAAATTGTTTTCTGCAAACTCCACCTGGTTCTTGTTCTACATCCCCATAACCACTGTGGTGATTTTCATGTTCTTTTACTGTTTTATTCTTTAATAATTAAATGCTAAATTTATGACAAATATGGTTTACGTTGCTAGACAGACATATTTCAAAAACTAATAAAAATATGAAATCAAATTGTTTTCTACAAACTCCACCTGATTCTTGTTGTACAGCTCCCAGAGTACCACTGTGGTGATTTTTATGTTGTTTTACTGTTTTGTTCTTTAATAATTATATGTCAAAGTCATAGACTATTTACGTCTCTATACAGACATATTTTAAAAACTAATAAAAATATGAAATCAAATTGCTTTCTGCACACTCCACCTGATTCTTGTTTTACATCTCCCCAAGTACTTCTGTGTTGATTTTCATGTTGCTTTACTGTTTTGTTCTTTAATAATTATGTCAAAGTCAAACTATTAACCTATCTATACAGACATATTTCAAAAGTTCATAAAAATATGAAATCAAATTGATTTCTGCAAACTCCATATGATTCTTCTTCTACAACTCCTCTAGTACCACTGTGGTGATTTTCATGTTGTTTTACTGTTTTGTTCTTTAATAATTATATGTCAAAGTCATAGACTATTTACCTATCTATACAGACATATTTCAAAAACTAAAAAAAATATGAAATCAAATTGTTTTCTACAAACTCCACCTGGTTCTTGTTCTACATCTCCCCAAGAACCACTGTGGTGATTTTCATGTTCTTTTACTGTTTTATTCTTTAATAATTATATGCTAAAGTTATGACAAATATGGTTTACTTTGCTATACATATTTCAAAAGTTCATAAAAATATGAAATCAAATTGTTTTCTGCAAACTCCACCTGATTCTTGTTTTACATCTCCCCAAGTACTTCTGTGTTGATTTTCATGTTCTTTTACCGTTTTATTCTTTAATAATTATATGCTAAAGTCATGGCCAATACAGTTTACGTTGCTATACAGACATATTTCAAAAGTTCATAAAAATATGTAATCAAATTCTTTTCTGCCATCTCCACCTGGTTCTTGTTCTACATCTCCCCATAACCACTGTGGTGATTTTCATGTTCTTTTACTGTTTTATTCTTTAATAATTAAATGCTAAATTTATGACAAATATGGTTTACGTTGCTATACAGACATATTTCAACAACTCTTTTCTACAACTCCCCTAGTACCACTGTGGTGATTTTAATGTTGTTTTACCATTTTGTTCTTTAATAATTATATGTCAAAGTCAGACTATCTATCTATACAGACATATTTCAAAAGTTCATAAAAATATGAAATCAAATTGTTTTCTGCAAACTCCACCTGGTTCTTGTTCTACATCCCCATAACCACTGTGGTGATTTTCATGTTCTTTTACTGTTTTATTCTTTAATAATTAAATGCTAAATTTATGACAAATATGGTTTACGTTGCTAGACAGACATATTTCAAAAACTAATAAAAATATGAAATCAAATTGTTTTCTACAAACTCCACCTGATTCTTGTTGTACAGCTCCCAGAGTACCACTGTGGTGATTTTTATGTTGTTTTACTGTTTTGTTCTTTAATAATTATATGTCAAAGTCATAGACTATTTACGTCTCTATACAGACATATTTTAAAAACTAATAAAAATATGAAATCAAATTGCTTTCTGCACACTCCACCTGATTCTTGTTTTACATCTCCCCAAGTACTTCTGTGTTGATTTTCATGTTGCTTTACTGTTTTGTTCTTTAATAATTATGTCAAAGTCAAACTATTAACCTATCTATACAGACATAATTCAAAAGTTCATAAAAATATGAAATCAAATTGATTTCTGCAAACTCCATATGATTCTTCTTCTACAACTCCTCTAGTACCACTGTGGTGATTTTCATGTTGTTTTACTGTTTTGTTCTTTAATAATTATATGTCAAAGTCATAGACTATTTACCTATCTATACAGACATATTTCAAAAACTAAAAAAAATATGAAATCAAATTGTTTTCTACAAACTCCACCTGGTTCTTGTTCTACATCTCCCCAAGAACCACTGTGGTGATTTTCATGTTCTTTTACTGTTTTATTCTTTAATAATTATATGCTAAAGTTATGACAAATATGGTTTACGTTGCTATACATATTTCAAAAGTTCATAAAAATATGAAATCAAATTGTTTTCTGCAAACTCCACCTGATTCTTGTTTTACATCTCCCCAAGTACTTCTGTGTTGATTTTCATGTTCTTTTACCGTTTTATTCTTTAATAATTATATGCTAAAGTCATGGCCAATACAGTTTACGTTGCTATACAGACATATTTCAAAAGTTCATAAAAATATGAAATCAAATTCTTTTCTGCCATCTCCACCTGGTTCTTGTTCTACATCTCCCCATAACCACTGTGGTGATTTTCATGTTCTTTTACTGTATTATTCTTTAATAATTAAATGCTAAATTTATGACAAATATGGTTTACGTTGCTATACAGACATATTTCAACAACTCTTTTCTACAACTCCCCTAGTACCACTGTGGTGATTTTAATGTTGTTTTACCATTTTGTTCTTTAATAATTATATGTCAAAGTCAGACTATCTATCTATACAGACATATTTCAAAAGTTCATAAAAATATGAAATCAAATTGATTTCTGAAAACTCCATATGATTCTTTTTCTACAACTCCCCTAGTACCACTGTGATTTTAATGTTGTTTTACCCTTTTGTTCTTTAATAATTATATGTCAAAGTCATAGACTATTTATCTATCTATACAGACATATTTCAAAAACTAATAAAAATATGAAATCAAATTGTTTTCTGCAAACTCCACCTGATTCTTGTTTTACATCTCCCCAAGTAATTCTGTGTTGATTTTTATGGTCTTTTACAGTTTTATTCTATAATAATTAAATGCCAAAATTATAACAAATATGGTTTATGTTGCTATAAAGACATATTTCAAAAGTTCATAAAAATATGAAATCAAATTGATTTCTGCAAACTCCACCTGATTCTTGTTGTACATCTCCCAGAGTTCCACTGTGGTGATTTTCATGTTGTTTTACTGTTTTATTCCTTAATAATTGTATGCTAAAGTTATGACAAAATATGGTTTATGTTGCTATACCTACATATTTCAAAAGTTCATAAAAATATGAAATCAAATTGTTTTCTGCAAACTCCACCTGATAATTGTTCTACATCTCCCCAAGTACCACTGTGGTGATTGTCATGTTCTTTTACTGTTTTATTCTTTAATAATTAATTATATGCCAAAGTTATGACAAATATGGTTTACGTTGCAATACAAACATATTTCAAAAGTTCATAAAAATATGGAATCAAATTGTTTTCTGCAAACTCCATCTGATTCTTGTTGAACAGCTCCCAGAGTACCACTGTGGTGATTTTCATGTTCTTTTACAGTTTTGTTCTTTAATAATTACATGCCAAAGTTATGAAAAATATGGTTTACGTTGCTATACAGACATATTATGTCAGTCATAGACTATTTACCTCTCTATACAGACTATGGAATCAAATTGTTTTCTGCAAACTGATTTACTACATGATTTACATGATTTTATCTACATGATTTACTCTTTAATAATTACATTCATGGTGAACAAGTAATCCGTGCAAGTGAATCCACACAAAAAAATAGTTTGGCTTCGTAATATTTAATCAAAATCTGTTTAATCAAAGTCATGACCAATGCAGTTTACGTTGCTATACAGACACATTTAAAAATGTACAACAGGAATCAGGTGGAGTTTGCGGAAAACAATTTGATTTCATATATGTATCATTTTTTAAAATTGGTCTCTATAAAAAACGTAAATCATATTTGTCATAATTTTGCACATAATTACTAAAGAAGAAAACAGTAAAATAACATGATAGTCACCACAGTGGTACTTGGCAACAAGTTTAACAAGTATCAGGTGGAGTTTGCAGTAAACAGTTTAATTTTATTTTTTTATGAAATTTAAAAATATTTCTACCGACACTAAACACCTACCACACAAACTCATGTAGACGCAAAACATTTTAAAGCACACATGAAGTACACTGTTTCTCTTGCCAGTTACAGAACGAAATATGAACATCAAAAGGTAGGCCTATATGATACAGTACAACTTATAGAAGAGCATGTGTCTCATAGGACACTTCCCTCGAAATGTCGTGTTTTTACCTGTTGGTTAAAAAATGAATAGCCTATTGATCACAATCTGCGCGATCAAGCTGACAAAATTAAAATAATAAGATTGCAATAATTTTGGCTTGAAATAAAGTTTGATCATTTTGACTCAAGACTGCTTTTAACTGTGCAAACTGGCTGAAAACCATGTGATCATTCATACACAAAACTGACATGATTGCGATTGACAATAGTGTACGTCAATCGGTTCACCTGACCTGACTGTGGGGAAAACATGCGATTTTAAACTGCTTTATGATAAACATTAATATTTGTCAATGTATTTTAGCAAGCAGTTCTGTAAGAAGGAAATTCATGGTCTATAAATTGATTCATGAATAACGCACACGCTTGTCAACATGAGAAAGATCTAATAACCTTTTGCAAAACAGAGTATAAAGTTTAGTAAAACGTTGATAAATTGTGCAGTCTTACCATACATATCCCAGAATTCAATATTTGGTGGTTTAAATGCCTGCTTGAGGTCTCTGTGAAAGTTTTAAAGTGGTTTTAAAGCAGTTTTCTGTGTCGCTTTCAGACCGGTCACGTCCGTAAAGTTGTTTTTTCCTCATAAGTGCGAAAACAATAAATATAATAAAAAAAAATGTATGCTCTATGGAGAGCCAACCCTTCTTCATTCCGTGGGCAGTATTACTTATTTTTTCCAAAAAAATATGTTGTCACCAAAAACTTTGTGACGCATGTATATTTCCCTAATCTAAAATATACAACAATTGTATAGACTGACATTTTTCTAATGTCGGGACTCCTGTAGTAAGGGGTTTTGAATATATAAATAGATGGTCCAATATGTTGGTATTAAATGCATTCTTTGAGCGTTTATATTTCAAGTCATAATGCTGGAATTGCCCAGTAGATCAAATGAAAAATATGTAGAATTCATTTATTTTGTAACAATCTTGTTCCTAATCAAATATGAGTTTGTCATAATAAATTAGACAAAAAATACTACCCCTCCATTATACTGATTAGTAACGCCTAACCAATGCATCGCACTTTCACCAACACAACGCCAGTGGAGCTCTACTGTTTGAATGAAAGAGAGCGCGTAGCACCAAAAATGAGGAGAACCGCTGCCCAGCCGACTATATTGAACTGCTGGTCAAAGAGGGACGTTAAAAAGAATAAAGCATGTAATGAGAAGGAGGTATGAGAATGTTGTGTAATAGCCAAGTATATTTTAGCCAGCTAATATATTGTAATTTAGCCGTAACTGTCAGTGTAACTGTTACCAAAACAGCCTTCTGTTTTGGTAATTTTTCAATAGTGTCTGTAATTATCAATGACAAAATTATTCACATCGGTGTTTGTTTTCTTCCTAAATTAATCTGACTTTTGAATGAATTGGCTGAATGAACGATTTAAGTGGTTAACTCATTAAAACAGAGTTGCTGCCGCCTACTGGCAGTTTAAACTTTAACAATTTCTTTCTTTTTAGAATCACTCAGTTATGTTAGAATTTAATGAATGATTATACATAAATTTCATAAAGAGATAGATAGATAGATAGATAGATAGATAGATAGATAGATAGATAGATAGATAGATAGATAGATAGATAGATAGATAGATTTTAATTTGGGGGTACAAAATAGTACTAACACAATAGTAATATATATATTTTTTTACTTAATCTACTTTTACGATACAGTACGACGAAAACAATTGGAAATAGAAGAATAAAACAAATCTTCTCGCTGTTGGTTCAGATGCATTTGAAACCTGGATTTGGTTAATGAGAGTAAAGGTCTTATTTCTGCATTAAGGCCTTTAAGGATCCGCAGACACCCTGTTAAAGCTTTGTTAGCTCAGTGTATCACAACAGTCATTACAAATAAAGAATAAACACCAACCTCCTTGTTCCCGTTTTATTCTCCAGGGTTCTGGTTCACTCATGTCCTCCTCACTCTCCTCTTTAACAAACACCATCTTCACAGCAGCAGATCTCAGATCAGATGATACTCCTCCAGATATCCCTGATTCCTTGAAGACTTAGTCAAGACTATAGAATATTACATGTATTCACTGACCTGGTTCAAAGTTATTTATCTCTCAAAATACCAACAGCACATTCCTGACAGTTTGTATTAACCCAGCTACCACAACAAAACACCAGAGATCGCGCTGAAAACTAATCTTCTTCCTCTGAGGTTTAATGGCGTATGTCAAAGAAAAGTGTGTCTTAGCGCCACCTGCTGGACTGGAGTTTAGAGCATATGCAGTTTCAAGCAGCATTGTATAATAATTTTAGAATGCAACTTAAGACAGTCTTCGAAATAAACAGTCATTATTTGTCATGTATAATGTAAAACGCTGGAACATTTGACTGTCAATCAAAGATACTTTCAGAAAGCATGTATTTGTAAAATGAGCCAATACAAGGCAAAAACACATTGGGAGGGGAAAACGATGAATCTCAGACACATAGGATATGCAAGAGACATAATGTTCTGGCCTGGCATGTCGATGCAAATCACTGACCTGATTTACAAGTGCCCAGTAGGAAGGAACTGCAAGGAGCCCATGATAGGGCATGGCATCCCACTTCTGACACCATGTTATAAACGAGTCTAAACGCTTTCCATATCAATAATATCTGAACTTTATTTGGCTCCGCTCTCCTGGTGAGCAACACACATATTACAGGGCATTTGAAAGAAAATAGTAAAGCAACTTTAATTATCTGTATTTTTTTTTTTTTTTTTTTGCAGAGTTAGAATCATGTTAAAAAAAAAAAAAAAAAAAAAACATAAAATCTCTCAAAAGATCTCAGCTGAGGATGTTCTTTTATCTTTAGTTGATTTAATCAAAAGCTGGAAGTCAGTCGTAGTTCTTGGGAGAAGTTTATTGGGACAAGTCAATACTATAGTACACAGAGAAAGAATATATGCACATTTGTATATATACAGTAAATTATTTAAACTTGACAGTTCAGTTAAAAAAAAAAAAAAAAAAAAAAAAAAAAAAAACACAAATTGTACCTCCATGCAGTACATATTGCTACAAGTTTTCATCTTCTACATTTACATAACAACGATGTACTAAAAACTGGAACATTTTCCTGATTTTTGAGTTTCATTGTACAGATGGCAATGTTGTCAAAACAATCCCAGTTCATACAGATCTGTGAAAATGACTAAAAACACTGTATTGTAGCCATAGCAACTTGCTCTCTGAACATAACCTGCTCCGGAGCCGGTTATGTTCAACGGTTAGATAGCTTAAGAGGAATTCAGATGCGTGTAATATTATTAATATGGTTATATTAATGTATCTAAATTTGTTATATAGTTACAGTTATATACACAATGTTATATTATACAATATATAAATGTTTATTCAATTCTAATATATGAATTTTTTTTATTGTCATCTCATACATGGATCTGCTTTTTATCTTTTATAACAGGTCATCTTCTATGCTATAATTTCTATAATAAAATACATATCATATATGTGATATCTAATTAAATAATTAGCAAATTATTGCACAACCCCCAATAGGTGGTGATGTGCACCAAGTAATCGCCATTAAAACAAAAGAAGAAGAATGAAGTAGAATGGCGTGCTTTTTCTTAGCGTCTGTTTCTATGGTGAATCATCGATTCGTCGCTCTGTTGAGAATGTCTTGTGTGTTAACCGGGAACATACTCTGGGTTGCCTGAACTTACTCCCGGAAGCATTTTTGGAACCAGCATACCTCGAGTAAGGTTTGGGTTAATCAACCGAGATTTCAGGGTATATGTGACAGTAAGTTAACCCTGCTTTCCCCAGGGGTGGAATCACACAAACCAAAACAAAAACAGACATTCAGACACAACACATATTTCAAAGCAGAATAACTGTCTGTGGCATTGCTTTTCAGAGAAACCCCTCCTGTCCTAACTTCCCCGATCTGAGCGGGACTCAAACCCAGGTCCCTGGCATGGGAGCTGGGTGCACTAACAAGGATGTTAATGACCATTAGTCTTTAAAATCAGTCACCTTTTGAGGTCAGGAGAGTGAGGTTTACCTGCACAGCTCTCTATCAGCTGGTCTCCGTTACTAACTAAATATCAGCAAAAAAACATAGACAAATTACATACAACACAATTAAAGCTTTTCCCACAGTCACCGTATAAAAGTTTCCACACTAACTTCTCTTCCACAAACAGGACAGACATGAGGCTTTTATTTTGTATGAACTGTTATCTGGTGCTTCTTCAGTAATGATGGAAAAGCAAACTGCAGTGATCACAGTTATACAGTGTTACAGATGAGCTTTCAGACTGTCATTCCACCTCTTCTCACACATGACATGCGTAAGGCGTCTCTTCAGTGTGAATGCTCATGTGACTATTAATTCTCCTTTTACAGGTGAAACTCTTTCCACAATGAGAGCAGACGAAAGGCTTTATTCCAGTATGAATAAACATGTGAGTCTCAAGGTTTCTTTTTTGTGTGAAACTCTTTCCACACTGAGAGCAGCTGAAAGGCTTTATTCCGGTATGAATTGTCATGTGAACCCGAAGGCTTGCTTTACGTGTGAAAGTGTTTCCACACTGAGAGCAGACGAAAGGTTTTACTGAACTGTGAGTTAGCACATGTTTCTTAAGATTTTCTTTGTATGTGAAACTCTTTCCACACTGAGAGCAGCTGAAAGGCTTTATTCCAGCATGAATCATCATGTGATCCTCAAGGCTTTTTTTACGTGTGAAAGTGTTTCCACACTGAGAGCAGCTGAAAGGCTTTACTGAACTGTGAGTTACTAAATGTTCATTAAGGCATGTTTTATGTGTAAAACACTTTCCACACTGAGAGCAGCTGAAAGCTTTTATTCCGGTATGAATTAACATGTGCTTCTCAAGGCTTGCTTTACGTGTGAAAGTGTTTCCACACTGAGAGCAGACGAAAGGTTTTACTGAACTGTGAGTTAGCACATGTTTCTTAAGATTTTCTTTATGTGTGAAACTCTTTCCACACTGAGAGCAGCTAAAAGCCTTTATTCCAGCATGAATCATCATGTGATCCTTAAGGCTTCCTTTACGTGTGAAAGTTTTTCCACACTGAGAGCAGCTGAGAGGCTTTACTGAACTGTGAGTTACTAAATGTTCAATAAGGTGTTTTTTATGTGTAAAACTTTCTCCACACTGAGAGCAGCTGAAAGCCTTTACTCTGGTATGAATTAACATGTGAATCTTAAGGTGAACTTTGCGTGTGAAAGTTTTTTCACACTGAGAGCAGCTGAAAGGCTTTTTGACTTCTGTTTTTTGAATGCTGCAACTCACTGATTCTTCTCCAGGGACGTCATGATCTTTCTGATGCTGATGTTTCTCCTCCACTTCCATCAGATCTTCTCTTTCCTCTTTCACTTTCACCAAACCTAAATTGAAAACATAAAAATCAATTCAACTTGGACATTTGAAAAATAGAAAGAAATTATGGTTTCGTTTACAAACATCAATGTATTAAAAACAGGAAGGTTTTT
This sequence comes from Chanodichthys erythropterus, assembly GCF_024489055.1. NCBI lineage: Eukaryota > Metazoa > Chordata > Actinopteri > Cypriniformes > Xenocyprididae > Chanodichthys > Chanodichthys erythropterus. The sequence goes on from NC_090237.1 coordinate 626,650, forward strand.
CCTTTTCATACTTGTTCATCTACAGAACACAAATTAAGATATTTTTGATGAATTCCGATGGCTCAGTAATCAACACATTCAGATGCAGAGAAAGCTACTAAACACCTATTTAAAACAGTTCATGTGACTACAGTGGTTCATCCTTAATGTTATAGAACGACAAGAATACTTTTTTGTGCACAAAAAAAATAAAAAATAAAAAAAACAATGTCTTTAGTAGCTTTCTAATTATCTTGCTGTCAATGGAGGCCTCACTGAGCCATCTTAATTTGTGTTCTGAAGATTTTACGGGTGTGTAATGTCATGAGGGTGAGTAATTAATGACAGAAATTTCATTTTTTGAGTGAACTAACCCTTTAACACCCTATAAATCCTGAACACTCACTCCCAGTATCTAATTTAGCTGGTTGAATTTTGCATGAAAATGTAATCGACCATAGTACAGTTTTTATGCTGGTGTGTTTTTTTCTGTGTGTGTAGTTCCTCTACTGTGCTCCAGGGGGCCCTATAGGATTTTCTATGTCAAGGGATAAAATGGAGTAGAGTAAAACAGTAAATGATATCTCATGAGAATAATCTGACTGCGGGCGCGGACCAGATATTATTGCTGGCGGGCCAGTCACACCACTGATTTAGTGTGTATTAGCATTACCTGTAGATTTCTTTTTAGCTTTTGAATCTCCAGTTGTCACTGATGATTGTTATTTGGACCTTTCTGGATTACAATCCACCATCAAAATGATAAATTTACTTATTCCAGCTGCTGTGAGAAAAGGCTATAAATGATCCTCCTCACATGATAAAGCCTACTAGCTGGGACTCCTTCTTTATGTAAACAGACGTGACGTAATGATGCGAAGATGAACATGCTTGAATTTCCCACGGAAACCCACCAGTACCAATTTTATTCTAAAACATTCTTACAAAAATTATTACATCATTACATATATAAATACATACACACACTGAAAAATACAAATAAACACAATAGTCGTTACAAATAAAGAATAAACACCAACCTCCTTGTTCCTCGTGTTTTATTCTCCAGGGTTCTGGTTCACTCATGTCCTCCTCACTCTCCTCTTTAACAAACACCATCTTCACAGCAGCAGATCTCAGATCAGATGATACTCCTCCAGATATTCCTGATTGCTTGAAGACTTAGTCAAGATTATAGAATATTATTCAAAACGTTTATTTTTCAAAATACCAACAGCACATTCCTGACAGTTTGTATTAACCCAGATACCACAACAAAACACCAGAGATAGTACTGAAAATTCTTCCTCTGAGGTTTAATGGCGTTTAATCAAAGAAACTGATGTTTCTTAGCGCCACCTGCTGGACTGGAGTTGAGCATATGCAGTTTTTGTTGTTGTTGTGTTCTCAGCATGTTTTTTGCACCATTAGAATCATGTTGTTTAAAAAAAAATGACTACAAATAAAAGAAAACATTAAATCTCTCAAAAGATCTCAGCTGAGGATGTGTTCTTTTATCTTTAGTTGATTTCATCAAAATCTGGAAGTCAGTTGTAGTTCTTGGGTGTAGTTTATTGGGACAAGTCAATACTATAGTACACAGAGAAAGAATATATGCACATTTGTATGTATACAGTAAATTATTTAAACTTGACAGTTCTGTCAAAAAAAAAAAAAAAAAAATCACAAATTGTACCTCCATGCAGTACATATTGCTACAAGTTTTAATCTTCTACATTTACATAACAACGATGTAATAAAAACTGGAACATTTTCCTTTCGATTTTTGAGTTTCATGTACAGATGACAATGTTGTCAAAACAATCCCAGTTCATACAGATCTGTGAAAATGACTAAAAACACTGTATTGTGAAATAATTTGGTTTGCTGGCTTCCATTGCTGCGTTTTCTGCCAACTGGCAAACCAGGGGCGGAATCACACGAACCAAAACAAAAACAGAAATAAAAGACATTCCAGCATGGAACGTGCATTAAAATGTAGAATAACCATCTGTAGCACTGTTTGTTTTTTACAGAAACCATTTCCCAAATATCTGCAAATCTTTTATGTTATTTTTGTGCTTTCAAAAAATTGCATACAACACCTTTAAAGCTTTTCCCACACAGTCAAAGCATAAAAGTTTGATTATCTGGTGCCTTTTTAAAGAATCAACCCTTATTCATTTTCTTACACAAACAGGATGCAAGGCTTTTACTTTGTATGAATTTTCTGGTGCAATCATTTTGATCTGTGATCACAAATTACAAAGCAGAATAACCATCTGTGGCATTGCTTTTCAGAGAAACCCCTCCTGTCCTAGCTTCCCCGATCTGAACGGGACTCAAACCCGGGTCCCTGATGACCACTATTCTCTAAAATCAGTCACTAGTTTGCCTTTTGAGGTCAGGGGAGTGAAGTTTACCTGCACAGCTCTCTACCAGCTGGTCTCCGTTACAAGAACATAGCGTGTTTCCTAAATATCAGCAAAAAAACATTACAAAAATGACATACAGCACTATTAAAGCTTTTCCCACAGTCACGGTATAAAAGTTCACACTCTTATGCTCATGCCTTGTTAAAGAGTCAACCCTAGAAACCTCCTTCAACAAACAGGACAGACATGAGGCTTTAACTTTATATGAACTTTCTGGTGCCTCTTCAGTCATGATGGAAAAGCTAAACTTTTACTGCAGTGATCACAGTTAAATTGCCAAAGGACAGAGTGAGCGCTGTGCAAATGAATGTTCCTCTCAAACCTCTTCTCAAACATAAGGATAAGGCGTCTCTCCAGTGTGAATTCTCATGTGAGTATTCAGATGACTTTTACAGGTGAAACTCTTTTCACAATGAGAACAACTGAAAGGCTTTATTCCAGCATGAATCATCATGTGATTCTTAAGGCTTGTTTTACGTGTGAAAGTGTTTCCACACTGAGAGCAGCTGAAAGGCTTTACTGAACTGTGAGTTACTAAATGTTCATTAAGGTGTGTTTTATGTGTAAAACTCTTTCCACACTGAGAGCAGCTGAAAACCTTTATTCTGGAATGAGTTAACATGTGATTCCTTAAGCTTCTGTTATGTTTGAAAGTGTTTCCACACTCAGAACAGGTGAAAGGCTTTTTTCCACTATGAATTATCATGTGATTCTTAAGGCTTGCTTTGCATGTGAAAGTGTTTCCACACTCTGAGCAGACGAAAGGCTTTATTCCAGTATGAATGCTCATGTGATTCTTCAGGTATTTTGTATGTGTGAAAGTGTTTCCACACTGAGAGCAACTGTAAGTCTTTATTCCAGCATGAACTAACATGTGATTCTTAAGGCTATCTTTACGTGTGAAAGTGTTTCCACATTGAGAACAGCTGAAAGGCTTTTCTGAAGTGTGAATATGCACATGCGCATTTAGTTGTCTTCTCCGTATAAAACTCTTTCCACACTCAGAGCAGCTGAAAGGCTTTTCTCCAGTATGAATCATCATGTGCTTCTTAAAGTTTGTTTTATGATTGAAGCTCTTTCCACACTGAGAGCAGACAAAAGGCTTTATTCCAGCATGAATTAACATGTGAGTCTTAAGACTATCTTTACGTGTGAAAGTGTTTCCACACTGAGAACAGCTGAAAGGCTTTACTGAACTGTGAGTTACTAAATGTTCATTAAGGTGTGTTTTACGCATGAAACTCTTTTCACACTGAGAGCAGCTGAAAGGCTTTTTGACTTCTGTTTTTTGAATGCTGCAACTCACTGACTTTTCTCCAGTGATGTCGTGATCTTTCTGATGCTGATGTTTCTCCTCCACTTCCATCAGATCTTCTCTTTCCTCTTTCACTTTCATCAGGCCTAAAAATCACCAGAGGAAAAAAAAACTACTGTATTTACGATAACACTTTTTAAGAACTGCTTGCACTTGCTTAGAATAAACAGACTAATATTTGAATGTCTTGCATACATTCGAGTGCTCAGTCTGCAATAATCAATATTCACCTTTTTAGATTTCACTTCCAAAATATTCAATCCGTTTTAAAATACAACATAATATTTAACAGGCAATTTTCGCTGCATTTTGTTTCACTTCGCAAATTTGATGTTTATGTTTACATTATAGTGGTGCAATGGTTCAGATAACTCACAGATCAGTTTTAATCGCGGTTTTAGGGTCACGGTTTCGGTACGGTATGTGCTATGTTCATGGAAAATAGTCAAATAAAAATAAAGAAAATAAGAAAAAATACTCAAACTACCAGCAACAGTAGGTATTTCAGGTATCTAACAGTAGTTTTCAGGTACAGAAAATGAATCAAATATAAAATATCTTCATTGTACAAATTAAGTAAAGATTAATCGTTATTGAAGTTACAAAAGCTATTCAGGCAAGAGCAGTGAGTGATTTCTTTGTCATTTGATGTTTAACATTAAAAACAGCAGGAATATTAGGCTGCTGTCACTTTAAGACATATTGCATGATCAAGTACACATACTGTTACACATGCATTGCATTTCTCGACTGTTAAACGTTCACTTAAGACATAACCGACTATGTTTGCAAGGATACTCGCCGAAATGGGCATGTTGAAATAATTTGTGTGAATTTGTCCGTTGAAGCGCAAGACTTGAATGAGAACTCAGTATTTGCGTACTGTCTGAGATAAGCGTGCGCGAGTTCTCTTTCGCGTCTTGCTCTTGAATGTTTAAATTAGCAAGGCTTAAATGAGTTTAGTTTAAACACAGATAACAACATGTGATATATCAGCGACAGGCTCATATCGGACGATAAAAACGGCAGACAGATAAATCGGTCAGGTTCCAGTTTAAATATACAACCATGTTGAATTTCAGCCCCTAATATAAGCCCTAAAAATAGAATGCATTATTTTTTCAATTAGAGCAATTTGAGAAGCTTCTTTTTTTCTTTTTATATTTTTGGCATTAAATTACTTCCATATTAAAGACTGTTTCCAAAGTCTGAAACTAGCATGATGGTTTTAAAGTACTCATATGTCAAAGAAAACGATGCACCCTGTGACTAAATATTGTTATTTATCACTAAAGTAATCAAAATTTAAATATGAATGAAGAATAAACAGCAACCTCCTTGTTCCTCGTGTTTTATTCTCCAGGGTTCTGGTTCACTCATGTCCTCCTCACTCTCCTCTTTAACAAACACCATCTTCACAGCAGCAGATCTCAGATCAGATGATACTCCTCCAGATATTCCTGCTTGCTTGAAGACTTCTTGTCAAGTCTTTTAGAATGAGAATATTACAGGTATTTACTGACCCGATTCAAAATGTGTATTTTTTTTATATACTAAAAATACATCAGATTATGTTGAGCCAGTTCCACAACAAAACACCACAGATGAGAGATCACGCTGAAAACCAGTCTTCTTCTCCTCTGAGGCGGTTGGCAAACAAATGTGTGTCTTAGCGCCACCCGCTGGACTGGAGTGAGTAGCGTCGGGGAAATAATATGGAGAAAAATTATCTATCGAGTGTGTGTTATTTTTTTTTCCTTTAAAAAAGACGATATGCACAAAGAAATGAAAAAGACTTAACATATAGTAGAATGACAGGAGGGCCATTCCGTGTCAAATCAACCAGAGGTCCCCGGCTCAAATTTTTGATTTTCTTCTTTTTTTTTTGTAGAAAGACAAACATAAATAGTGATGAAATCCAAAATATTAAATGTCACAGATGTATATTTACTGGTTAATCCACTATTTTGTAGAGGGGTTTAAAATGACCATTTTCACCTGAGATTTGGAGCAAATTAGAAGAGTTTAAAAATGACTTCTACACAGAGATTGGTAGATCTATTAGTCAAATCTGTTGACTTTATCAATCTTTGTTTCATTATATGCCAACAGTGAAAGCTCAAACATGGCAAAAAGCACTTTTTGTGTTTTTTCCTCAAGTTTGCATGCCTGTAACTCAAGAACTATTAAAGATATCTTAATATCCTTCTAGATTCTGGTTCTTAACAAACTTTTCTTTTGGTATCTTCATTTTAAAGGCCCTCGATGGTTCAATCCCAGAGATATGGAGATCTCAATGCAGCTCCATGAGTAAATTGGTCGACTGCACACATTTTCAGTGATCAAAAACCAAATGTGGGTCACTTTGCACACAGCCGATACTTTCGTCTTTTAAAGAGGAATATCTGAAGAACAAATAATTTTAAAACTAGAAAAGGGTCTTGTGTTTTTGTATCATCTCAATTGTATAAAACATTCCTGAGTGCCATAAATATTCCTTTTCTAAAGTTGTCATGCCTGTAACTCTAAAAGTATTCAAGATATCTTAATATCCTTCTAGATACTCATTCTTAATAAACTTTCCTTTTGAAATATTCATTTTCAAGGCCCTATATAGTTCAGTCCGTTTAAAAAGTTATCTACATTTGGTTTATGACCATTGAAAATGGGTAAAATTCAACAATTTGAACATGGAGTCATATTGGGGTCCCAATATCTGCGGGACCTTAAAAATAAAGAACCGAAAATCATAACTAATGAACTGAAAATCAAGTTATAAAGTCCAAAGTAGAAGATATAAACTCGCATTTGCGAGAAAAAAGTCTGAATTGTGAGAGAATATAAGTAAATTTTATGTAAAATGTTATAGGTTTAAATAGTATTTCATGCTGTAACTCTAGGGTTAATACAATATGTCCCCTGAACTGCATATGTGAATATTATGTAGGCCTATTGTTTAAATCAGTTTTATGCTTTAGTAGTAGGGTAATCATAGCAGGTTTCATCTATATTCTGTCCATTTAAACATCTGAGTTTAGCATCAATCATACTGTTTGATTTTTTTCCAACTTTAAGAAGAAGAGGACATCATGAATCCATTAGGTTGGAGTTGGACGCCTCTGATTCAGCCACTTGAGCAATATAAATCATTTGGCTAAGAGCATGATACTATCAGACTATATCTATGTAAGATTACTTGATAGATTGATCTACCTAAAAAACCAGAGACAATCTCAGAAACAGTTTTATTCAAGACCAAAGCATATGTGCATGAGAGGCTTGGTGAAGATGAGTTTTTAAATTCAAATCAGTTAAATGATTGTTAGGCTGCATAGCATGGTGTCACACCTGTTTTCTGCTGGCACTGACACGACAGGAACGCAGTTTTTTGTCAAATCACACATTAACCAGTGTTGCATTAGCAGAACAACTGAGAAGAGCTGATGCATCGTGACCACACTTCAACACAAGCAAAGACATTTTGAGTGATATAAAAAGCACCTTTCTCATTCTGTTAGTTTGAAGAGTTGCTGTCGTCTGTCTGTGAGCGAATGATTTTTCTGGTCTTCTCCTCTCTCCATTGAGCTCCTGAAAAACAGACAATATTCTGAGGAAATTTTGGTGGATTTGACTGAATCAAGATGCTGCTGATCATTGAAGCTCTTCTTCTCATTTCATCTGCTCTAGGACAGGTAAGCTTGTGTTCTAGTGTGAATATTACAGACATGAACACTGATGATGATGTGATCATTATGATTCCTGTCGCTGCAGGACCACAGAGATGCTGGTGAAGAAAAGACATTTCCACTGGATATGGCACTGAATTCTGTCGATGATCAATATAAAGGCTGTACGAAAGACATGGCGAATCTGGTGAAGACTAAATATCTACAGAAGGAAACATCTGACTCGAAATCTACATTTTCAAAGGCTTGGAAAGATGCTGTAAACAAAAACAAATAGAAGACACCAAGAGACGGCTTGACTATGAATCATTTAAATGCCATTTATGTGTACACAAACTCAGATTTTAAGATATATGAGAATTTCAATAATGCTGTTCATGAAGATAAGAAACAATACAAAAAGAAAAAATACGAATGGTATTCACTTCACTTTTTGTTAACAGACGCAATACAGATTCTGAAGAGAACACAAAATAAATGTTTTCTAACTTTTCGTGGTACAAATATTACATTTAAAAAGAATGTTCAAAATAAAAAGGTTCGTTTTGGGAGATTTGCATCCTCCTCTCTTGATCGTAAAGAAGCAGAAACTTTTGGAACTAAATCTTGTTTTGAAATCCGCACTTGTGAAGGTGCTGAACTGACAAAATATTCTATGCATCTTGAGGAGGAAGAGGTGCTGATTCCTCCTTATGAGACGTTTAAAGTCACTGCCGTCAAGAAAAATCTCTGGTGTGAGACTGTGTTTGTGTTGAACAGCACTGGAATAAGAAATGATCTGAACTGTGCTCTGTTCAAGAAAGCAAATGAGACCATAACAAAGTTCTAAGGCTGTTATTAAATGCACTGAATGTGTTTTTGATATTACATCAGTTCCAACATTTTTCCTCTTGGTTTAGTTTGATTATTCTTTGTCAGAATTTTTTTTTTTTTTAAATGTCAACATAATGTAATAAAGTTTTTTTTTTTACGTGATCCAATTTAATGACCTTGAAGTGAATTTATATTTTTCTCCAATTCATTTCATTTATACTTTCCATCATATTACGGTTAATAATTGTAGTGCTTGCCATCTAACTAACTGCCAGCTATAGCATATAACTGCTAAATGTGTGCAATGCAGCATCAACAGATTGTTTTTTTCAAGTTTTTGCTTCTTGTTGAACGTTTTAAAATTATTTTTTAAACATAACCTTTACTTAGTATTTTTTATCTTAGTCACATGGATTGAGAAGAGCTTCTGTGGAGTTTTTATGGTTTCATTGTAAAGAAGCAGCTTGTGGTTTTGTTGTGTTTGGCTTTACTAACACCATGACACTTTATGAAATGAGCAATAGCTGCTAAAATCTGAGCAATGATTCGTCTCTTTAAAGGGTTAGTTCACCCAAAAATGAAAATTCTGTCATTAATTATTTACTCTCATGTTGTTCCACATCCATAAGCCCTTCATTTGGATCCTCCATTGAAAGCAACAAAATTACCACATTCAAGGTCCAGAAAGGTACTAAAGACATTGTTAAAACAGTCATGTGACTGCAGTGGTTCAACCTTAATGTGATGAAGAGACAAAAAATAAAATGATTAACAAAATAATGGCTTTATTCAACAAATTCGTCTGTCCCCAGTCATTCTCGTTGCAGAGCTTCCGTGTTTACGTCCGAACGCCGGCTCAGTATTGGCCAGTTCCTGCATCACATGCATGCGTCGTGCTGCTCACGTGACCAAAGCCAGCCAATACTGACCCGGATGTAAACACTGAAGCTCTGCGACAAAAATAGCACATGAGAATGACAGGGGACAGACGAATTTGTTGAATAAAGTCATTATTTTTGTTTTGTTTCAGCGCACAAAAAGTATTCTCGTCTCTTCATAACATTAAGGTTGAATCACTGCAGTCACATGACTGTTTTAACGATGTCTTTAGTTCCTTTCTGGACATCAAAAGGTGCATTAATGTTGCTGCCTATGTGTGGATCACATACATTCAGATTTCATCAAAAATATCTTAATTTGTGTTCTGAAGATGAACAAAGGTCTTACAGGTGTGGAAGGACATGAGGGTGAGTAATACATGACCGAATTTAAATTTTTGGCTGAAATAACCCTTTAAGGTTGCCTTTTCATTTTTTACACATGTATTACTGTTTACATATTATTAGGTGACCATTACCATTACTAATGTGTTTTGGTTTGGATGCCCTCTTTTACAGATATTATGTATTTATCAAGCATGCAGTGTGTTTAGTATGGTATTTTCCTGATTCACTAAAATTAATGTCTATAAACGCCTCCTTGACGTACTTTGAGGGGAAAGCGGGGGCTCGTACGGGGGCGACTTGCTACGCCACTGACTACGACGCATGTGTGTTGAGTTTTTCAGTGAATGTGTCATGAATAATATTATTTTGTAAATATAGTGGTAAATTGCATTGCTCCCAGTGGAGGAACAGAAAGCTCGAACCCTTTCATGTTATCTGATTGAGTTCATGAGGAGATTGAAGGGTTACAGATGACAGGAAGCAAGTAGAGAGGGGGTTGAGTGACTAATAATCAAACTAACCTGATAAAAAATATTATTTAATGACTTGAATAAGTCCATTCAAACAAATAATAATAGTTATTCTCAATTATTTACTGCTGAAATAATTATTTTTAAATAATTATTGACTGAATCTAATTGGGATGAGAGACTCGTCATCGCTCAGGTTTTAGCAGCTATTGCTCATGGTGTTAGTAAAGCCAAACACAACAAAACCACAAGCGTCTCTCTTCTGCACAATGAAAACCACAAAAACTCCAACATGACTAAGGTATGAAATCACTTTGAGGAGACTGAATTGGGTCACTTAAAAATAACTTTATTTCATTATGTTGAAATTAAACAAATTGTGTTTCCTGACAAAGAATAATTGAACTAAACCAAGAGAAACAATGTGGGCACTGATGATTATATCTTGTGTTTTTCAGTACCATCCTTAGAGCTTTGTCTTGAATGGTTTCTTGCACAGAGCACAGTTCAGGTCACTTCTTGTTCCAGAGCTTTTCAAACTGAACACAGTCTCACACCAGAGATTTTTCTGATCTCTTTTAGTCCTGACAGCAGTGACTTTAAAAGTCTCATAAGGAGGAATCAGCACTTCTTTCTCCTCAGGATGCTTAGAATATTTGGTCAGATCAGCACCTTCACAGGTGCGGATTTCAAAACAAGACACGTTTCCAAAAAACCTTGTTCTCTTAAGACTCAAAGAGGAAGAAGTAAATGACCCGAAGCGAACCTCTTTATTCAGAACAGTCTTATTAAATTTCATATTTGTTCCGCGATAAGTTGAATAACATTTCTTTTGTGTTTTCTTCAGAATCTGTATTGCGTCTGTTAACAAAAAGTCAAGTGAATACCATTTGAATGTTCTGTTTTTGTATTTCTTCTTATCATTACGAACAGCATTATTGAAATTCTTATATACTTTAAAACCTGAGTTGGTGTACACATAAATGGCAATTGAATGATTTCTTGTCAAGTTATCTCCTGGTGTCTTGTGTTTCTTTACAGCATCTTTCCAAGCATTTGCCAATTCAGATTCAGGGTCAGATGTTTCCTTCTTCAGATAATTTCTCTCCACCTGTTTTGTCATGTTCTCTCTACAGCCCTTATATTGATCATCAACAGAATTCGGTGCCATATCCAGTGGATATATCTTTCCTTCACCAGCATCTCTGTGATCCTGCAGCGACAGGAATCATAATGATCACATCATCATCAGTGTTCATGTCTGTAATATTCACACTAGAACACAAGCTTACCTGTCCTAGAGCAGATGAAATGAGAAGAAGAGCTTCAATGATCAGCAGCATCTTGATCCGGTCAAATCCCTCAGATGCTGGAAGAAAAGAAACACAACAGCGTCTCACAAATACTACATCTAGACAATGTTCACTGACTTCATGCATAATACAGTTCAAAATGTGGTATTTTTGCCATCTTCAAAAAAGTAAAATATTCAGTTAAACCACGATTTATATTGACCTTTTACTTCACCGACAAAATTACCCGAGAATATTGTTGTCTGTGTATCTTTTTTTTTTTCAGGAGCTCAAAGATGAGAAGATCAGAAAAGTCATTCGCTCACAACCAGACGACAAAAACCCTTCACACCAAGAGATGAGGTGGGTGGGGGATTTATATCTCTGAGAGTGTCTTTGCTTGTGTGTTGAGATAGCAGAAGTGTGGTCACGATGCATCAGCTCATCTCAATTGTTCAGCTAATGCAACACTGGTTAATGTGTGGTTTCACAAAGGACAACTCTACTTTCCTGTCATGTCAGTGCCAGCAGAAAACAGGTGTGACACCAAGAGCAGATTCTGATCATGGAAATGTTCATGAATTTCTCCAGATTCCTGCAGAAACTCATCAGTCAGTTCATTTTTATTAAGGGCGACACTAAATATTAATTTATACTTCAGTAGATGTACAGTTTCTTAAAACAACCTTTATATCTGAAGAGTAAATATATGCAGAGACTCTCCTCATATTAATACATAAGATGCATTTAAAAGTTAATGGCCAAAAGTTCACATTGTTATTGCGGATGAAACACGGATAACATTAATTAATATTTTTTATCAGGTTAGTTTGATTATTAGTCACTCAACCCCCTCTCTACTTGCTTCCTGTCATCTGTAACCCTTCAATCTCCTCATGAACTCAATCAGATAACATGAAAGGGTTAGAGCTTTCTGTTCCTCCATTGGGAGCAATGCAATTTACCACTATATTTACAAAATAATATTATTCATGACACATTCATTGAAAAACTCAACACACATGCGTCGTAGTCAGTGGCGTAGCAAGTCGGCCCCGTACGAGCCCCCGCTTTCCCCTCAAAGTACGTCAAGGAGGCGTTTATAGACATTAATTTTAGTGAATCAGGAAAATACCATACTAAACACACTGCATGCTTGATAAATACATAATATCTGTAAAAGAGGGCATCCAAACCAAAACACATTAGTAATGGTAATGGTCACCTAATAATATGTAAACAGTAATACATGTGTAAAAAATGAAAAGGCAACCTTAAAGGGTTATTTTACCCAAAATTTTAAATTCTGTCATTTTGTAATGATCACCATCTGTTCATGTCACGTTCCTACTCACTCCGGACTCCAATTCCCATAATCTCCCTTGCCTATCACATGCACTCACTCCACCAATCACCTGTTGCCACATACAGCCTAGCACTCCACACTGATCACCACACCCAGCTGCACATCATTACCAGGACTATAAAGGACCTTCACACACACCACCTCACCGCAAAGTCTTGTTTAACTGTTGTTGCAATTCTGAGCGTTTCCCTGTATTCCCTGTATTCCCTGTATTCCCTGTATTCCCTGTATTCCCTGTATTCCCTGTATTCCCTGTATTCCCTGTATTCCCTGTATTCCCTGTATTCCCTGTATTCCCTGTATTCCCTGTATTCCCTGTATTCCCTGTCTGCCCTGTCTGCCCTGTCTGCCTGTTCCCTGTTTTTGACCCGTTGCTGCCTGTCCTGATCTTTGCCTGTCCCTTGACTACGACTCTGACTGTTCCTCACTGTTCCTGTTTGTTCCTGCCTGTACGACCACTCTTGTTTTTAATAAAACGCTGCACTTGGATCCCCTGCCTGAGTCTCCATTCCCAACACATTTATTACTCACCCTCATGTCCTTCCACACCTGTAAGACCTTCGTTCATCTTCAGAACACAAATTAAGATATTTTTGATGAAATCTGAATGTATGTGATCCACACATAGGCAGCAACATTAATGCACCTTTTGATGTCCAGAAAGGAACTAAAGACATCGTTAAAACAGTCATGTGACTGCAGTGATTCAACCTTAATGTTATGAAGAGACGAGAATACTTTTTGTGCGCTGAAACAAAACAAAAATAATGACTTTATTCAACAAATTCGTCTGTCCCCTGTCATTCTCATGTGCTATTTTTGTCGCAGAGCTTCAGTGTTTACATCCGGGTCAGTATTGGCTGGCTTTGGTCACGTGAGCAGCACGACGCATGCATGTGATGCAGGAACTGGCCAATACTGAGCCGGCGTTCGGACGTAAACACGGAAGCTCTGCAACGAGAATGACTGGGGACAGACGAATTTGTTGAATAAAGCCATTATTTTGTTAATCATTTTATTTTTTGTCTCTTCATCACATTAAGGTTGAACCACTGCAGTCACATGACTGTTTTAACAATGTCTTTAGTACCTTTCTGGACCTTGAATGTGGTAATTTTGTTGCTTTCAATGGAGGATCCAAATGAAGGGCTTATGGATGTGGAACAACATGAGAGTAAATAATTAATGACAGAATTTTCATTTTTGGGTGAACTAACCCTTTAAAGAGACGAATCATTGCTCAGATTTTAGCAGCTATTGCTCATTTCATAAAGTGTCATGGTGTTAGTAAAGCCAAACACAACAAAACCACAAGCTGCTTCTTTACAATGAAACCATAAAAACTCCACAGAAGCTCTTCTCAATCCATGTGACTAAGATAAAAAATACTAAGTAAAGGTTATGTTTAAAAAATCATTTTAAAACGTTCAACAAGAAGCAAAAACTTGAAAAAACCAATCTGTTGATGGAAGGACAGTTATATGCTATAGCTGGCAGTTAGTTAGATGGCAAGCACTACAATTATTAACCGTAATATGATGGAAAGTATAAATGAAATGAATTGGAGAAAAATATAAATTCACTTCAAGGTCATTAAATTGGATCACGTAAAAATAACTTTATTACATTATGTTGACATTTAAAAAAAAAAAAAATTCTGACAAAGAATAATCAAACTAAACCAAGAGGAAAAATGTTGGAACTGATGTAATATCAAAAACACATTCAGTGCATTTAATAACAGCCTTAGAACTTTGTTATGGTCTCATTTGCTTTCTTGAACAGAGCACAGTTCAGATCATTTCTTATTCCAGTGCTGTTCAACACAAACACAGTCTCACACCAGAGATTTTTCTTGACGGCAGTGACTTTAAACGTCTCATAAGGAGGAATCAGCACCTCTTCCTCCAAAAGATAATTAGAATATTTTGTCAGTTCAGCACCTTCACAAGTGCGGATTTCAAAACAAGATTTAGTTCCAAAAGTTTCTGCTTCTTTACGATCAAGAGAGGAGGATGCAAATCTCCCAAAACGAACCTTTTTATTTTGAACATTCTTTTTAAATGTAATATTTGTACCACGAAAAGTTAGAAAACATTTATTTTGTGTTCTCTTCAGAATCTGTATTGCGTCTGTTAACAAAAAGTGAAGTGAATACCATTCGTATTTTTTCTTTTTGTATTTTTCCTTTTCTTTAAGGACAGAACTATTAAAATTGTTATATATCTCAAAATCTGAGTTTGTGTACACATAAATGGCAATTGAATGATCCTTTGTCAAGCCATCTCCTGGTGTCTTGTGTTTGTTTTTGTTTACAGCATCTTTCCAAGCCTTTGAAAATGTAGATTTCGAGTCAGATGTTTCCTTCTGTAGATATTTAGTCTTCACCAGATTCGCCATGTCTTTCGTACAGCCTTTATATTGATCATCGACAGAATTCAGTGCCATATCCAGTTTTTCTCTGTGGTCCTGCAGCGACAGGAATCATAATGATCACATCATCATCAGTGTTCATGTCTGTAATATTCACACTAGAACACAAGCTTACCTGTCCTAGAGCAGATGAAATGAGAAGAAGAGCTTCAATGATCAGCAGCATCTTGATTCAGTCAAATCCACCAAAATTTCCTCAGAATATTGTCTGTTTTTCAGGAGCTCAATGGAGAGAGGAGAAGACCAGAAAAATCATTTGCTCACAGACAGACGACAGCAACTCTTCAAACTAACAGAATGAGGAAGGTGGGTTTATATCTCAAAATGTCTTTGCTTGTGTTGAAGTGTGGTCACGATGCATCAGCTCTTCTCAGTTGTTCTGCTAATGCAACACTGGTTAATGTGTGATTTGACAAAAAACTGCGTTCCTGTCGTGTCAGTGCCAGCAGAAAACAGGTGTGACACCATGCTATGCAGCCTAACAATCATTTAACTAATTTGAATTTAAAAAGTTGATAATGTGTTATGTGTATACCAGGTTAAAGATTTGTAAACTGACATAGTGTGTCTGCTTCCTGAACAATGCTAGGAAGACTGTTTCAGAGATTGGATGCTAAATAGGAGAAGGTTCTACCACCTGTGGTTGATGTGTCTTTGAAGTTTCAGCTTGAAATTCCTCACAGATCATTTATAAATCCATGTTGTAAATGCCCATTACTGACTACAGTCAAGAACAGGCTGTTTTCATGCATGTGTCTTTAAATGCAAATGAGCTGCTGTGCCCCGCCCCCTCTCCGCAATCACAGTTCCTGCCTCAGTCGGATTCTCTGCCAAGTACTAACAAGACATCTGCTTGTGTAAGCCCTCCTGTTCGAACCTTTGTGGTTTTCTCTGTGCAATGACACTTACAACGGGGGTTTTTATGAGAACAGGGTTGAAGCTTTGTCAGAGTAAAGCTGAAAAGGATGTGTGAACAAGTTTGAAGATGCAGAAAGGTGCATGACCTTAATGAGTTTTCGGTAAGGGGTGAATAATGACTTTAATATATAATTATCTACTTCAAAATCTGAATGTTCTCCACCACTGGCAGCCATGTTGGATTTAGATCAGGCTTACTAATAGATAACTGAAAACTTTAAGCAAATCATGTGACCAGCATACTTGAGACAGACCAGGCATTGATAAATGATAAAAGGATTTAATAAAAAAATTGTTCTTATGCCCCAAAAAAGACAACAAAAACTATATGACTCGTGAGTCACGTTGCCTGATTTAGGGTTAAACTACAAGCATAACTTAAGTAAATGATTTACACATTTTGACCAGTAAATGACACCGTATTCAAACTGCAGAAGTGCAAATTTTAGAACTTTAGAAACTGATCTTTTTTTTTTTCGTTTCAAAAAATATCTGCGTCCACACGAAACCAATGGAAGACTCAAAATGATGTAGTATACATGCCAGACCATTATGTGGCGCTGTAATACTGCCACAGAGATGCACTTAAAGCAGCGTACAAGACTTGGAGCATGCGCATCAATCTTGCGCGCTGTATACAAACTATAGTAAAGCTTAGAAATAAGGCTTTAATTTGGCTCAGTATCTTCTGCAGCATGAACACAATGCATGTTGCTGTTGTTGTTTGCTGTTTTGTGCTGTTAGCGCCGTCTGACAAGGGTCAACACGTGGGGTTCATCGTTTCACAAAATATACGGATAGGCTGTCCACATGAAAACACAAAGTTTTTAAACGTGGTTTAAAAAAATAGCAGTTTCACTTTTAGAAAATGCCAGATCCATGTGGATGGGGCCTAAATGTATTGTCAATATAAACACATTTTGATTTTGATGGAAGTAACACACTCCAAAAAAGTTGGGACAGAGGCATAATAAATGCGAAAAGATTATAGAATATCCAAGATAAACTGTTTTGAAGCGGTCCACAATAAGCAGGTGAACTGGTGACAGGTGAGAGGATCGTGATTGGGTGTAAAAGGAGCAAGACATGGGTCATGGCTCACTACTTTGTGCCAAATTTCATGAGAATTTTCAGACAAAAACACATTTCTCTGTGCAAAATTGCAAAGCATTTAGGCCATTCACCATCTACAACAATGGGATCATTTAAAAAAGCCAACTTCCTCATATGGCATAATTATTGCCATTTGGCATTGAGCGACTGCCTTTACTGATCTCTCATCATTGCTCTTGAAGATAACAAGGTAAATCTGGGGGTATATATAACAGCTCTAATACTAAACATACAGTACTCCTGAGGGATTTGACTGGATCAAGATGCTGCTGATCATTGAAGCTCTTCTTCTCATTTCATCTGCTCTAGGACAGGTAAGCTTGTGTTCTAGTATGAATATTACAGACATGAACACTGATGATGATGTGATCATTATGATTCCTGTCGCTGCATAAGGAATCAATAAAATCCAGAGTATTGTACCTAATAGATGAAAATCAAAAAGAATTAAAACATTAAGACATTTGCAGATAAGAGAGAAGAAGCAGAAGCCCAGAAGAGCAAAGGAGGGAAAAAAGCTCTATTATCAACAACTCAGTCCATATTATACCATAAGCATATCCAAAGCACATTCACTGAAAAACTTCCACTCCTGATGCAACACAACACACTTGCGTCGTGGTCAGTGTGAGCAAGTCAGTCCCGTACGAGCCCCCGCTTTCCCCTCAAAGTACATTAAAGAGGCATTTATAGACATTCATTTTAGCAAATCAAAAAATTCCATACTAAACACACTGCGTGCGTGATAAATACAGTACATAATATCTGGCCATCCAAACCAAAACACAGACGTCAGTATTAATGAATAATAATAATAATAATAATAATATGTAAACATAATAATAAATGAATAAAACATGAGTGCTGTAAAAAAGGCAGCCTTAAGCGGCATATCTCTACCCAAAACCTGTTCACATCCAGTACAGAAAAATAGTCAAGTCAAGTCAAGTCAAATTTATTTATATAGCGCTTTTACAATTGGTAATTTCAAAGCAGCTTTACATATTAGAAGCACAGAAAAAGGGAAGTGGTTAAAAATAAGCTGTACAACCAAGCGTGGTAATATGTCACATATACAAGATGGTGCTACATTAAGCCAATGTCGGCTGACTCCCAGGGGTGGAAAAAAAACCCCTAGGAGAAAAACCCAGCGTGCTAGCACTGGGAAAAAAGTCCTAGGAGGGAAAAAACCCCTTGGAAGATATATATAATATATGTAAATGGATATGGAGATCAAAATCTGAATTATACATTTTTATTATAGAGATTAAAAATCGATTATATATAAATATATGTAAGCGGATACGGGGATTAAAAATCTGAATTATAGATGCAGCCAGAATTGGATCTTTAGGCCCATTGTCTCCTGGGCTACGTTGTAGTCAGGTCCAGACACAGGTTCTCCATCTGATCTGGATACGGCCTGGATCCAGCACCCGGCAAACCTCAGGATAAGCAGAGAGACAGATATTAGCGGAGATGCCATTCTTATTCTGATGTACAGGTATATCTAGTGTTATAGGAAATGTTCTCGGTTCCGGCCGACCTAATTATTGCAGCGTAACAATCCTTTAACGGATTTGAAAAATGTTAATGTATTGATAATGTGTTATGTGTATGCAAGAGCAAAGAGATGTGTTTTTAGTCTAGATTTAAACTGACAGAGTGTGTCTGCTTCCCGAACAATGCTAGGAAGATTGTTCCAGAGTTTAGGTGCTAAATAGGAAAAGGATCTGCCGCCTTCAGTTGATTTTGATATTCTGGGTATTATCAACTGGCCTGAATTCTGAGATCGCAATAAACGTGAAGGACTATAATGCATTAAGAGCTCACTTAGGTACTGGGGAGCTAAACCATTTAGAGCTTTATAAGTAAGTAGCAAGATTTTAAAATCTATACGATGTTTAATAGGGAGCCAATGTAATGTTGACAGAACTGGGCTAATATGGTCATACTTTCTGGTTCTAGTAAGAACTCTAGCTGCCGCATTTTGGACCAACTGTAGTTTGTTTAAAAGCCGAGCAGAACAACCACCCAGTAGAGCGTTACAATAATCTAGTCTTGAGGTCATGAATGCATGAACCAACTGTTCCGCATTTGTCATTGAGAGCATATGTCGTAATTTAGATATATTTTTTAGATGGAAGAAGGCGGTTTTACAGATACTAGAAACATGACTTTCAAATGAAAGATTGGTATCAAAGAGCACACCCAGGTTCCTAACTGAGGACGAAGGTTTAATGGAGCACCCCTCAAGTGTTAGAGAGTATTCAAGGTTTTTTCGTGAGGAAGTTTTTGGTCCAAAGATTAGGATATCAGTTTTTTCTGAATTTAATAATAAGAAATTTCTTGTCATCCAGTTTTTAATGTCAGCTATGCATTCTGTTAGTTTTGTGAATTTGTAGGTTTCGTCAGGGCGCGAGGAAATATAGAGCTGAGTATCGTCAGCGTAGCAGTGAAAACTAACACCATGCTTCCTAATTATCTCTCCTAAGGGCAGCATGTACAGAGTGAAAAGCAACGGTCCTAGTACTGAGCCTTGTGGTACCCCATATTTAATCTGTGATCGATACGACATCTCTTCATTAACTACTACAGACTGATAACGGTCAGATAAGTACGATTTGAACCATGCCAAAGCAATTCCACTAATGCCAATATAGTTTTCAAGTCTTTTTAAAAGAATGTTATGATCGATAGTGTCAAAAGCAGCACTGAGATCTAATAACACTAATAGAGAAATACAGCCACGATCGGATGATAGGAGTAGATCGTTTGTAACTCTAACGAGAGCAGTCTCAGTACTATGGTATGGTCTAAATCCTGACTGGAAATCCTCACAGATTCCATTTCTTTCTAAAAAGGAACACAGTTGTGTTGAAACTGCCTTTTCTAGTATCTTTGACAGAAAAGGTAGATTCGAGATTGGCCTGTAATTTACTAAATCTCTCGGATCTAGTTGAGGTTTTTTAATAAGAGGTTTAATAATAGCCTGCTTAAAGGTTTTTGGCACGTATCCTAGTGTTAAGGTTGAATTAATTATATCAAGAAGTGGACCTACGACCTCTGGAAGCATTTCTTTCAGTAGTTTAGTCGGCATTGGGTCTAACATACATGTCGTTGATTTTGATGATTTGATAAGTTTAGATAATTCTTCCTCTCCTATAGCGGCGAATGATTCTAGTTTTACCTCAGGGACACTACAGTGCATTGTCTGAAGCGAAACTGTAGACGGTTGCATGTTTTTAATTTTCTCTCTAATATTATCAATCTGGCAAGTAAAGAAGTTCATAAAGTCATTACTGCTGTGCTCTATGGAAACGTCAGCAGTTGAATCTCTGTTTCTAGTTAATTTAGCCACTGTGTCAAATAAATACCTAGGATTATGTTTGTTTTCTATTAAGAGATTTTAAAAATAAGTAGATCTAGCATTTCTTATAAATACTAAATTACTGTATGCAAATGCAATCTTGTTTGCAATGTAAAAAGAAAACGCTAGTCACTCATTTTAGTTGCATTCTCCGGGCCTTTCATTCAGCAAATTCATCCACAATGTCCTTGGTGTTCAATTTATGGCTTCAAATATTTTCAATGAATTGAATGTTCTGTGGTGTGGTTCTCCAGAAATAATTTTTTAATAGCTTCAGTTTTGAAAATGAGCTATGAATCTATATATATATATATATATATATATATATATATATATATATATATATATATCGCGTTATGTTTACATGGCCAAAAATTAATTGTTTTAACTAAAAGGTCCCACTCAGCGGGCCCATATGCATACATTACCTGCATACCCAGATACCCCTGTTTGTGGTGCTCCCCCTACTGGGTTGCCTAAATAAAGTAGTAATTTATGTTTTTGTGCAAACAACGCACTTGCGTCATTTCATAAAATTGAGGTTAAACCGTTGGAGTTACTTGGAGATTAATGATATCTTTCTTACTCTTCTGGATCTTGAATATGTAAGTTGCGTTGCTCCCAATGGAGTGACAGAAAGCTCTTGGTTTTCTTAAAAAATATCTTAATTTGTGTTCTGAAGATGAACGAAGGTCTTACGGGTGTGGAACGACATGAGAGTGAGTAATAAATGACAGAAATTTCAAAATTGTCCAAAAAAGTACTCTATTGTGTAGTGTTTTTACAATTATTTACCTGCTGCCAATCGAGACGGAGAGTCCCTGATCTCAACTCGTGAATATCAAAACATGTTTGATATTTACCACTCTTGATCAGGCTGCCTCTGACGTGATACCTGCGAAAGCCAATGAGAATGAGCAAGCGTCACCAACCGGATGTTGCGAGACATCGTCGATTGACCTCCATGTGTTTTCTTCTCTAGTCACATTTAATCTTGCAAGTCTCCGTGAGACCTCGTGCCACTGTGAAATCGCTCCTACAATCAACAAGTCTTGCAGACTGGTGTCATGAAAAATAAAGCCCCGCCCCAGGAACTGGGTCTCCTTTAGGACACAGGCGGTAAAGCCTGATTAAAAAGTATGCTTGATATAAAATGAATGCCTATGCATAATAAAACAAACTGGAAACAGATATCAGAAACAAAAAACACCTACGCTAAGCTAGCGGGCTAATCGGGTAGATGTATGCTATGCTCAAACATAAGCTAACTAAAAAACAGTAAGAATGAGAAATGCTTGATTTTACAATCTATAGCTTTGGTTATACACTAGTATATGAACCATGTAATTTAAAAGACATTAATGGTAATTATAATGCATTTTAAATGTTTAATGCTTAAACTGTGATGTTTCAAAAAATCGACATTACTCTTTAACGTGTGCGCTTTATTAACAACAGAGCTTTGGTGGAACACACAAGCAAAAGTGACTACCCATCATGAACACACTAGCAGACTGTGTTGCTTCCATTACTTTTAAAACTGCAACTCAACTCTTAGTGAAGTTCCTAAACGTAATTTAGGGAGGAGCGAGCCCATCTAATCTTCCAATCAACAGCCAGAGTATATAATCAGCTGCTTACCTCTCTTCAGTCTCAGCTGTTTCAGCATCCCTCCACCTCCCCAAACTCCACCTTCATTTCAGGTACCTTGCCCTATGTAATCACATCCTATATTTATTCACTGGGGGGTGTATCAGAGCTCAAGTTGAAGATGCTTCATTGAGCCCCTCCTCAGTGGACAGCAAGCCAAATTAGCTAACCTAATACCCTAAAGATTATATGGGCAAACGAACTCGTTAAGCAAGCACTTGGTCGCCACCTAATGGATAAGGGACATATTACATATAACAACGTTAAACTGTTTTATATCACATCACCCTTCCTTATGAGTTACTTAACATATATAACGTTGAACCATAAAATTATTGTAGTTGGAAACAACATTTTTCTTTTCAACAATGTTTCTCTTTTTTTTTTCACACAAAATCCTTGTATCTCTGTGGAGCTGTGACAATTCGTCCAGACCTTGTTTTTACCCTTTTCGGTGAAATGATTGTTGCGTGACTGGAATCAGATTCAGATAGATCAGTTCCTGGTTGTTCAACCTGCACTGGAATGTCTGGGGCATTATCAAGCATAGAAGCCGCAAGTGGATCCTGGCCATGAGTTTCCTTTGGCCTCTGCGTCTGTTGAACTGAAGTTGAACTGAATGCTGGTTCATTGTCACCAACAGTGGGCGTTAGGTGTCGTCAATTTCGCCTGAGTACTCCAGTTTCAGATTGGATAAGGTATGACCGTGGTGTCTCACACTTTCTGAGAATAGTGCCGGATCGTGTCACCCTCTTATCTAGCTTGACTGCAACAGAAGTTCCAGGAGGAATCTCTGGTAATGTTCTGACACTGTTTCTTTTGTTGTAATATTTTCTATAGCTCCTTTATGCTTTTTGATCAGCTTTTCTCTCTCGTTGAAGATCAGGCCATTCAGGTTTCAGGTGTGACTCTAATGTGGGAACTGTAGTTCTTATTTGTCTACCTATCATGAGTTGTGCTGGACTTACACCTGTAGCTTGAAGGGGTGTGGCTCTGTAGCTCATCAAAGCTGTAAATGGGTCAGACTGTTTCAGAATCTTCTTAGCTGTTTGTACTGTCCTCTCAGCCTCTCCATTTGACTGGACATAATAGGGGCTCGATGTAATGTGCTGAAAATCATAGTCTCTCGCAAAGTCTTTGAAGTAGTTGTAGTATGATTTTATGGCTTGTGGGACATTAGCAGCATACCTGGGCCAGCCATCGGTCACGTACTGCCTGACCATTTGTAACTCGAAATCCATCTCTGTCTCTCTTTTCACAGATTCCAGCTTTGTAGGAGAGATTGGCCATGCACCACTCACTGGATTCTCATAAGCTTCCACTTCTTGCACTAATTCTGAGACCACTGAAGAGATGGTTGACTGACGGTGTCGTGAAAGTGAATCAGCGACCACCAGTTGTTTGCCGGGTACATATTGTGCAACAGGATTATAACGCATTATCCGCAGTAACAGCCTTTGACATCTCAAGGGAACTGAATCCAGATCCTTGGCATTGATCTATGGAATCAGTGGTTTATGGTCGGTTTGCAGGATGAAACTTTCCAATCCATACAGGAACCTTGAAAATTTTTCACAGGACCACATAGCCGCCAGGCACTCCTTTTCGATCTGGGCGTACCTTTTTTCAGCATCGGTCAACACCCTGGAACAGTAGGCCACTGGTTTCAGCTGTCCATCGTGGTCCTGCAGCAAAACGCCCCCCAGACCGTAGCTGCTTGCGTCTGCGCTGACGACTGTGGGCTTTGTGACATCATAGAATGCTAGTACAGGAGCTTCTGTGATTAGACGCTTTACATTTTCAAAGGCCTCCTCTTGCACAGATCCCCAGTACCATACCGCGTCTCTCTTCAACAGCTCGTTGAGAGGTTGAATAACCTTGGAGAGATGAGGAACATACCTGCCCAGGAAATGAATCATTCCTAGCATTCTCCTTAGTTCTGATATCTTCTTCGGCTTTTCAAGATGCGTGATAGCTTTTTTGGCTGTGTCTGGGCATATGCCCTCCTTGTCTATGACATGTCCCAGGTACCTGAGCTGACTCTGCCATAACAGGCACTTTTCTTTGTTCAGCTTTAGACCAGCCCGGTCAATGACTTCCAGAGTCCTCTGCAGTCGCTGCTCATGTTCCTCTGGAGTGTTGCTAAATACTAAGATATCATCAATGAAAACTGCGACTCCTTCAAGGTCTTTGAGGATTGTCGACATTTCCCGTTGGAAGATTTCGGGTGCGCTGGTGATCCCGAACGGTAGCCTGCGGAAAAAATATCTTCCAAAAGGAGTAATGAACTTTGTTAGTTTAGCACAGTCCATATCCAGTGGCAGCTGCCAGAAGCCACTAGCAGCATCGAGAAGTGAAAAAACTTGGGCATGTGCTAGTCTAGGAAGTATGTCATCAACCGTTGGCAGCACAAACTTCTCTCTTTTTACAGCTTTATTTAGTTGTTTTAGATCAACACAAATTCTGATTTGCCCTGTTTTCTTCGGAACGGCCACCATAGGGGCGCACCTGTGATCTCCTCAATGACACCGCATTGTACCATTCTCTCCAGCTCCGCCTTGACCTTTGAAAGCAAGGGCACGGACACCCGTCTTGCAGTGTGCACGCTGTATGGTACAGCATCCTCTTTCAGGCAGATTTTAATGGGTTTTGTTTTTACTAGTCCCAGTTGAGATAAAGAAATAGGTTGAAGCTCTTCCAGCATCTTAACTAAACCCATTGCACTTGCTGTATCTCGACCAAGGAGATTGTTTACATGGCGACCAGTCACCACGAGCGCTTCAAAACTATACTGCTTATCTTTAAAGGTAGTCATAGCTCTGAACTTTCCTCTGCAGTGCAGTGTACCCCCGGGGCTCTCAAGTTTCACATTAACTTTGTTAAGTAGCGGCTTGTAATTCAAAACAAAGAAGGTTTTATCAGAAATTACACTTATGTCCGAACCAGTATCAATTTTAAAGTCTATGTTTGTGCTATGAATCCAGAATGTGACCATCCATGCTCCACTTTTGTCATCAATGTGAGTTAACTCACCCAGGAAATGCGTTACGTTGTTGCCCTCTTGTGGTTTGCTGACATCATGGATTTCTCGGGTTCTACAAACTGCAGCTAAATGACCCTTTTTCCTGCATTTGCAGCACTCAGCACTTTTTGCTGGACAAATTTCCCCTTTTCCATGATTTCTTCCACATCTTTTGCATTTCCACTCATTTACATGCTCTGTCTGATTTCGTTTCGAGCCACGGTGCGGTCTGCCTCTCTTGCCATAGTGGGTTTTTTTCCTGGCACCGGCCACCTCGCTGATTTGAGAACTAACGCTGGCAGCCTGTTCATTAACGTGTCCACGGACTTGCTCCGACTGCCTCACAAGCTCTATGGCATTTCTGAGAGTCAAGTCGGGCATTAACTGAAGCTTTTCTGACAGTTTTCTGTCCAGAATCCCAATCACGAGTCTATCGTGAATATTTTCGTCTTTGGCAGCACCAAAGTCACATGTGTTCACTAGCTCGTGGAGGCTTCGGATATATTCCTCGGCCATTTCACCTGGCTTTTGAGCCCTCATGTGGAATCGTGCACGCTCGTGAATAACATAAACTTTTGGTACAAAGTAGTCATCGAGCTTCCTGATTACAGTATCATAGTCCTCTCTTTCTTCCTCCCCGAATGTAAATGTCTGATACACATGTTCAGCTTCTTTTCCCATCGAATAAAGCAGCGTACAGACCTGAACTTCAGCCTCTTCTTTGTCCAGTTTGGTGGCTATCCTGTAACGGCGAAATATCTGACACCGTTCAGGCCATCGTTCAGGGTGACCAAAATCAAAACTGTCCGGGGGGCTGAAACTTTGCCATGGTGTTAACGGCGCTCCACTTCTGACACCATCTGATGTTTCAATAAATCGATATTAGTCTTTAACGTGTGCGCTTTAGTAACAACAGAGCTTTGGTGGAACACACCATGAACACACTAGCAGACTTGTGTTGCTTCCATTAGTTTTAAAACTGCCACTCAACTCTTAGCAAGCACTTGGTCGCCACCTAATGGATAAGGGACATATTACATATAACAACATTAAACTGTTTTATATCACATAAACCTCTTTTTTTCAGATTCAAACTTTCAGATTTGTGGTACGTACCACAGAGTAACATTTTCACATTTAGAAACTTATTTCAGCCACTGTGAGATCAATATAGAGCTGATTAAATCATGATGCATCAGTCTCTGTCACACTGGGTTGCAGGAAGGGAAACACAGAGGAAGAGAGTAAGTCTGAAATACTGGTTTAATAAACAATCCACAGGAAGACAGGCGGTCAGGTGCAACACACCATCATAGGACAGTGAAAGGACCAAGACTGAGTGAACAGGAGGAACTAAATAGCAAACATAACAAGGGTAATTAATGGGACACGGGTGATACAAATGAACTAATGATGACGGTAGATAATGATGGCTGGAAACTGAACAAAGGAACATGTGACAAATGAAAACAAACTGAAGTCCTTATGGACAGAAACTGAAACTAAACAGACTGTGACAGTCTCATCTAATAATGCAACAATTGTGAAGGCCTGTGGTTTCATGCAGGGCAAACTCTGAGTTCCTCTGCTTAAAAAAATTAATATTCTTGTGTATATGTTACAAGCTTATCCAGTTCAAATTAATTTATCAGTTATTACTACCGAAATAAATCTTTTTCATTGAACTGCTAGCTAGCAACAACATTTTTACTGAATCTAATGGGACGAACACTTAAGAAGAGACTTCACTGTGCAGGTTTTGCTCATTTCATAAAGCGTCATGGTGTTAGTAAAGCCAAACACAACAAAACCACAAGCTGCTTCTTTACCATAAAAAAACATAAAAACTCCATCAGAGAACTTCTCAGTCTGCAACATGACTAGGATGCAAAATATTTAAGAAAAGTTTATATTTAAAAATTAATTTTATTTGAAATAAATTCTCAATTTTCTGTTGATTATTGCGGCAAGCTGCATTGCACTCTTTTAGCAGTTAATATGCTATAACTGGCAGTTAGATAGATGGCAAGCACTAAAATTGTTCATGCAAAGTATAAATGAAGACATGAATTGGAGAAAAATATAAAATCACTTGAAGGCCATTAAATTGCGTCATGTAAAAATAACTATTACATTATGTTGAAATTAAAAACAAAATGTTTTCTGACAAAGCATAAACTAAAGCAAGAGAAAAAATGTTGGAACTGATGCACATGATAATATCAAAAACACTTTCAGTACTTTTAATAACAGCCTTAGAACTTTGTTATGGTCTCATTTGCTTTCTTGAACAGAGCACAGTTCAGATCATTTCTTATTCCAGTGCTGTTCAACACAAACACAGTCTCACACCAGAGATTTTTCTTGACGGCAGTGACTTTAAACGTCTCATAAGGAGGAATCAGCACCTCTTTCTCCTTAGAATGCTTAGAATATTTTGTCAGTTCAGCACCTTCACAAGTGCGGATTTCAAAACAAGATTTACTTCCAAAAGTTTCTGCTACTTTACGATCAAGAGAGGAGGATGCAAATAACCCAAAACGAACCTTTTTATTTTGAACATTCTTTTTAAATGTAATATTTGTACCACGAAAAGTTAGAAAACATTTATTTTGTGTTCTCTTCAGAATCTGTATTGCGTCTGTTAACAAAAAGTGAAGTGAATACCATTCGTATTTTTCCTTTTTGTATTGTTTCTTATCTTTCTGAACAGCATTATTAAAATTCTTATATATCTCAAAATCTGGGTTTGTGTACACATAAATGGCATTTAAATGATTAGTAGTCAAGCCGTCTCTTGGTGTCTTGTTTTTGTTTTTGTTTACAGCACGTTTCCAAGCAATTGAAAATTTAGATTTCGAGTCAGATGTTTCCTTCTGTAGATATTTAGTCTTCACCAGATTCGTCATGTCTTTCGTACAGCCTTTATATTGATCATCAACAGAATTCGGTGCCATATCCAGTGGAAATGTCTTTTCTTCACCAGCATCTCTGTGATCCTGCAGCGACAGGAATCATAATGATCACATCATCATCAGTGTTCATGTCTGTAATATTCACACTAGAACACAAGCTTACCTGTCCTAGAGCAGATGAAATGAGAAGAAGAGCTTCAATGATCAGCAGCATCTTGATTCAGTCAAATCCACCAAAATTTCCTGAGAATATTGTCTGTTTTTCAGGAGCTCAATGGAGAGAGGAGAAGACCAGAAAAATCATTCGCTCAGACAGACGACAGCAACTCTTCAGACAAACAGAATGAGGAAGGTGGGTTATTATATCACTGAAATGTCTTTGCTTGTGTGTTGAGATCGCTGAAGTGTGGTCACGATGCATCAGCTCCTCTGAACTGTTCTGCTAATGCAACACTGGTTAATGTGTGGTTTGACAAAAAACAAACCTGTCATGTCAGTGCCAGCAGAAAACAGGTGCGAGACCATGATGAGCAGATTCTGATCATGGAAATGTTCATGATTTTCTCCAGATTCCTGCAGGAGACACAAACTCATCAATCAGTTTAATCTTATTTTGGGCGACACTAAATAATAATTTACGCATCAGTTCCAAAGTAACCTTCCCAACACAGCTGCCTAGTTGACACGATCTCTGCTGACATTTCAGGGATATATTGTGGTCACGTCTGGGCGCAGGTCTACATCTGATCTGGATTTGGCCCATGTCCAGCTGACTAATTTAAACTCGGGATAACCAGAGAGACTAATATTAGTGCAGATGCTATTCTTGTAACGAGTACATCTGGTGTTATAGGAAGTGTTCCCGGTTCCGGCTGACCTAGCTTATAATATGCAGCCTAACAATCATTTAACTGATTTGAATTTAAAAAGTTGATAATGTGTTATGTGTATGCCAGGTTAAAGAGATGTGTTTTAAGTCTAGATTTAAACTGACAGAGTGTGTCTGCTTCCCGAACAATGCTAGGAAGGTTGTTCCACTGTTTAGGTGTCAAATAGGAGAAGGATCGACCGCCTGTGGTTTATTTTGATATTCTTAGGTATTATCAACTGGCCAGAATTTTTGAGATCACAACACGCATGAAAATACATTTTGCATAATGCTTTGGAAAGAGTAAGAGAGCGAGCTGTGAGGAACAAGGTTGCCACTGGTGCATTCGAGTCATGACACAAAGATTGTATTTACAAGTTAAATGCACATGAACACTTCGCAAAAAATGTCGAAAATATGAGTGAGAAGCTCTGGATTTTCTTTAAGACATTAAAAGGGCACCTATAATGCTGTTTTTTACAAGATGCAATTTAAATCTCAGGTGTCCCCAGAATGTGTCTTTGAAGTTTCAGCTTGAAATTCCTCACAGATCATTTATAAATCCATGTTGTAAATGCCCATTTCTGACTACAGTCAAGAACAGGCTGTTTTCATGCCTGTGTCTTTAAATGCAAATGAGCTGCTGTGCCCCGCCCCCTCTCCGCAATCACAGTTCCTGCCTCAGTCGGATTCTCTGCCAAGTACTAACAAGACATCTGCTTGTGTAAGCCCTCCTGTTCGAACCTTTGTGGTTTTCTCTGTGCATTGTGGCAATGACACTTGTTCTGTTCTTTAGACAGAGATGAAGACGAGCTGCTGCGCCATCACCTAACTTTATTTAACTACCACAGTAACCAAGCATCCACACTATATCATAACCTCATATATGTATAACATACACAATATGTTACATCCCCCTTCTTAAGTATGTTCCTTTATACTGATGCATAGAACTTCTGCACAAACTTCTAAACACAATATTTGAGTTTGATTTACCAAACTTTCAGCATAACTACAAAATTATTATTCAACACATTTTCACAAATGCATTTATACTCTATTGCATTTCAACTTATTACACATCCAACAATGCACATATATTGTATTAACTCTCAGTCTTTGTATTTTTCAGGTATTTTTACAATTCTTCCAGACCTTGTACGGTAAGCTTGCTCTTTCTCTACACTTTTATTACCATTTCTTATTGTCAAGTGCATTGCTCTGTGATGCATCAACCGACTGTCGACTATCAGTATCCATGTCAACGCTTTTCTCAAATGTTGAAGAGTCTGTTTCTTTTATTTTCCTTAAATGTCTACGATTTCGTCTGAACAGCTTTCCATCAGGAGTCTTTACTATGAAAGAACGTGGCTGTTCATGCTTTTCCAGAACAACAGCTGGCTTCCATGAATCTCCCTTTTGCATCCTTATTCCTTCTCCAGGTTGCAGATCAGGTAAGTATTTAGCCATCCTGTCGTAGTACTGCTTCTGTTTCTTCTGTCTCTGCTTAAGTTGCTTGTGCACTTGCGACATTGTCTCCGTGGTAAGCAATGCAGATGATGTTGGTAGCTTCGTCCTGAGACGTCTCCCCATCAGTACAGGTGATTGTGCAGGTGATAATCCTATCCCTTCCATTGGCGTGTTACGGTACTCCAGTTTGCTATGTACGGATCACAGTGACTACTCTGCGTTTTTCTCTGTTTGCACTGCTCTCTCAGCTTGTCCATTAGACTGTGCATAACCAGGACTGGAAGTCACATGCTTGAATCCCCATTCCTCTGGAAAACTTGCATACTGAGGTCCATCGTCAGATACTACTATATCTGCAATTCCATGTCTTGCAAAGATGGATTTCATTTCTCTGATGACTCCACAGCTTGTCATGTCTCTGAGTAGCTTTACCTCAATGTACTTTGAAAAGTAGTCCACACATAACAGAAATGCTGAACCATCATGGTAAAAAATGTCTGTACCAATTTTTTCCCAAGGTCGTCCTGGCACTTGAACAATGGCTCTTTTTGATTGTTGTTCCTGTTTTCATTGCAGGTAGCACATCTGGATACTGCATCCTCAATTTGTGTCGACATACCTGGCCAGTACAAAATGTCTCTGCCTCTTGCCTTGCATTTGACAATTCCCAGGTGTGACTCATGTATTTTGTTGATCATCTCCTGTCTTAGCTGATTTGTAACAATGAGCTTATTTGCTTTAAATAACAGACCATCTTCATAACTGATTTCCTCTCGAAATGTCCAGTATTGCTGTATTGATCGTGGCATCATAGATCGTTCTTTCGCCCATCCAGTCAGCACTGCCTTTCTTAACATTTGCATCTCTGCATCCTCTGCTGTTGCTTTTTTGAAAGCATCCAGTTTCTGTTCTGAAATAGGAAGTTGTGACGTAATCCAGATTTTCCTTCTGTTCGTGTAGATAAGCACGACTTAGAGCATCTGCTGTGTATAGTTCCTTACCAGGTTTGTACATCAGCTTCAGATTGTATCTCTGTAGTCGCAGAAGCATTCTTTGTAATCTCATAGGAGCCTGATGCAGCGGCTTCTTAAATATACTCTCTAATGGCTTGTGATCACTTTCAATCATGATTTCCTTTCCGTACACATACTGGTGAAATTTCTCACATCCATAAACTATGGCTAACAACTCCTTTTCAATTTGTGCATATCTACGCTGACAGTCGTTCAGAGCTCTCGAGCCATAAGCCACCGGCCTTCCTTCTTGCAGAATCACAGCTCCTATTTTTTCTGAACTGGAATCAATGTGACCGGTTTGCTCACATCAAAGAATTTCAAAGTAGGACTTTGAGTAACCAAATATTTCAGTTTTTCAAAATTTTGCTGTTGAGCTTCCTCCCCGTGCCACTCTGTCTCTTTCTCCAGCAATTTCCTCAAAGGTGCACTTGCACATTCCAGCAGCTTTATTAGCCTTTCATCATGCTCTTGAATGGAGTCTCCCCACACCAGCAAGTCATTGATGATATTTACCACACCTTCCAGTCCTTCTATCATCTGTGCAATGGATCTCTGAAAGACTTCTGACGCTGAGGATATACCGAAAGGTAACCTAAGAAAACGGTATCGCCCAATTGGCGTGTTCATTGTGCAAAGCTTTGAACTTTCATGATCCAGCTTTATCTGCCAAAACCCTTGATTTGCACAGAAAAGTACTTTGCCTTCGGCATTCTTGAGACCACATCTTCTACTGTCAGCATTGGATAATGCTCTCTTTTTATTGCCAGATTGAGATCTTTAGGATCCATACAAATGCGCATTTTCTTCGATGTAACTACAGTTCCCATGCTGTTACCCATTCAGTTGGCTCAGTTTGCTTTGCGATGACCCCCATCTGCTCCATTCTTTGGAGTTCTTCCACCACTTTCTCTCGCAGAGCTACAGGTATCCTTCTTGGCACATGCACAACTGGTTTGATATTTGGATCAATTTGTATGTGGTGTTCTCCTGGTAAACAGCCTAATCCTTCAAATAGATCATCAAAATCCTTGAGAATGTCACTGCTCTTTTCAATTTCATACAGTCTTTTAATCATGCCCATGTTTTGACATGCAGATCGTCCTAGAATGGCAGGTACATCATGCTTCATTATTTCAAACAGGATTTTGTATTTCTGTCCTTTGTACACACAATTCAGTGCTTTCCTGCCTTATGGCGCCATCTTGTGTCCAGAATGTGTAACAAGTTTGCAGCTTGACCTCTGCAGTCTCCTTGCTATGTTTAGCAACTTGTACACTCTTTCTGACATGACATTACATTCAGCTCCTGTATCCAGTGTCACTTTTACATCATTCTTGTTTATCTGGATTGTCTCGTCCCATTGTTCATCCTCCTTACTTGGGTTGATGGACATTACATTTCTTTCTTTTTCCATTGTACCAATAAACATGTTATCAATCACGTGCATTCTTTTACTCTGACTCTGCAGGTCTTTGGTATTACACATCTTTGCAAAATGATTTTTCTTCTGACAAGACTTACATGTTTTCCCGTAGGCTGGGCATTTCCTGTACTCGTGCTTGTTGCCGCATCTGCTGCATTCCTTTCTCACTACTGACTTCTGCTCTGATTTGGTGTCTCTTTTCTTTGGCTTCATGGATTCAACTTTGTGTACATTTACTTCATCATTGAGTGCTTTCATCTGACTCGACGTGATCTCGCTGGCCCTGCAAATGTCCTTTTCCAATGTGAGATCCGTTTCTCTTAGAAGTCTGCCTTTTAGTTGATCCTCTCTTATGCCACATACAATCCTACCACGAATTAATGAATCGTGCAGATCACCAAACTCACAGTCCTTTGCTTTGCTTTTCAGATCAGTGTTGTACATGTCGATTGTTTCTGCAGGCCCTTGCGATCTCGTGAAAAACACGTGTCTGATGTACAGTAGGTTTTTCCGAGGCTCACAGTAATATTTAAACTTGTCTTTTAGTACTTGTATTTTATTTCTCTCCTCTTCTGAGAACTCAAATGTATTACATACTTTTATGGCCTCTTCCCCGCCACGTGCAGAAATGTAGCACACTGCGCCGTCTCAGACTTCTCTGCTACTCCGCTAGCTAGCGAGAAAAGTTCGAACCTCTGTATCCAGTTCTTCCAATTTTCCGCGAGGTTACCCTGCAGAATCAACGGCGGTGGTGGCTGCAACTGTGCCATCCTCTTTTTCTGCGTTTATATCAGTTTTATTCTGACACCATGTTCTGTTCTTTAGACAGACAGACGAAGACGAGCTGCTGCGCCATCACCTAACTTTATTTAACTAACACAGTAACCAAGCATACACACGTGACTCTGGATGTCATTATATCAGATGACCACTAGATGTCGTCATAATCTCATATGTATAACATATACAATATGTTACAACACTTACAACAGGGTTTTTATGAGAACAGGGTTGAAGCTTTGTCAGAGTAAAACTGAAAAGGATGTGTGAACAAGTTTGAAGATGCAGAAAGGTGCATGACCTTAATGAGTTTTCTGTAAGAGGTGAATAATGACTTTAAACTACAGCAAAACTTAAGTAAATGATTTACACGTTTTGACCAGTAAATGACACTGTGTTCAGAATGCAGAAGTGCAAATGTAGAACTAGAAGCTTTGTCTGAAAGTTTGAAAGTTTAATAAGCTGTCTAGCATGTCACATCATCAGTGTTCATGTCTGTAATATTCATACTAGAACACAAGCTTACCTAGCCTGACGTGGTCATACTCAATTCTAGTCAGAATATGAGTCTGATACTGCTCCATTGGGCTTTGATTATGGGGTGTATTTCAACCGATCCAGGAAAGACCTCAATTGGATAGACCTACAACCAATCAGAGCTACAGAGTAAGTGACGTATGTTGAGCGCTGGCATAACCGCTGGTTATGTCTACCTCATCGTGCACGCCGAGTTGCATCGCCGTGATGGCCATTTCAGACTTGGGTAAAGTTGGTTTTATATTCGCACATTCGGACATCCGTATTCAATAGCCTTGTTAATCACACTACATTGGACATTCAGTGGACATTCACAAGTAAATATGCCATTAAAACAATACTTGCCTATTTTGATCGACTGTGAAAAATGTTGTAAGTTGACAATCGTTGGTTGTCAATATCATGTCGCTGCTTAAAATTCGCAAACATTAATTTATTGCACATTTATTGGAAAGTCTGAATTTATCAGAAGTCCGAATGTGCGAATATAAAACCAACTTTACCTAAGTCCATTTCGGTTGCTTCTTTCACTTGGTTCTCCATGAGTGCAACCAAAGGAGAAACCACAATGACCACAGGGTTTTCATTGCGCCCCATCTTCTTAGCAACCATCGGGGCCAGCTGATAAATCAAACTTTTGCCGAATCCCGTAGGAAGGACGGCAAAGACATCTTTCCCATCGACAAATGCCTTGATCGCGGTCCTCTGTTCCTCTTTTGAAATTAATGCGCTGTCGATATCTTCTATAATGGATGCGATGGCGGAATCTACACATCTCAGTTCTTCAACAACAGCCATCATTGTTGTAAACTAATTCAACCCAAGCGCTCTTTGATGACGTGGCCGATTACGTTTCTGGTGATAATCTGTCAATCATCGCCCTGACAATGTGATTGGTCTGAACAGTTTCTGTTCAGGCATAATTACTCCTCTACGGATCGAGTCCAGACCGAACTTCCCCTAAAAATGTTGTGGGCGGGGCTAAATTCGGCTGGCATCCAGGCTAAAGCTTACCTGTCCTAGAGCAGATGAAATGAGAAGAAGAGCTTCAATGATCAGCAGCATCTTGATCCAGTCAAATCCCTCAGATGATCCAGTGAAGAACAGATGCTGAAAGACAAGAAACACAACAGAGTTTCACAAATACTAAGTCCATTACTCCAATAGGATTATGTACACAGATTATCCTATGTTCATCACCTTGTGCTCTACTCCCAAATTTACCTGAGGAAAAAAAACATGAAACCCATATATTATCATTCAACCCCAATTGAGACATTTTGTAAAATGCAATAAAATAAAGAATCTGTAATTTGTATATTTGACAAAGGAACAAAGAAAGAATTTCCAGTGTTTTCACTGACAAATTTAAATGTATTTTGTAAATATAAACAAATGTTGATTTTGTTGGATGCAACACACTCCAAAAAAGTTGGGACAAAGGCATAATAAAAGTGAAAAGATTATAGAAAATCCAAGTTAAACTGTTTTGAAGCCATCCATAATTATCAGGTGAACTTACACAAGGAGAAATCTATACATCAGTTCTTTACAGAGAGGCCAATGAGTTCTCTAGGCCTGAGCTCAACTTAAATACTCCAAAGACAGTGGAAATGGGAAAACACACATCAAATTTTCAGTGGCCAAGACAAAAGGGACCAAACTTTCATCAAGTGCAAAAACAAACGTCTGTCATGTATATGGGTGCATCAGTGTAAACAGCATGTACAACATACATATGTGTGAATGTACTATTGATGTGGAGACATATATTGGGATTGTACAGAGACATCAAGATGACATCATTCATGGGAAGTCCATGGTTATTAGATTGAAACAATGCCAGGTCTCATTCTGCATGGTTTGGTAAACATGTGGATGTGACTGACTGGCCAGCAGATCTGTAATGATCTTGAAAACGTATGGCCCTTCATGAAAAGGAGAATCAGACAATGGTTATGGACCAATGAGCAGCTGAAGTCTTCTATCAAGTGAGTTTAGGCAAAATTTTGCTTGCAATTAGCATTCCCAATCCCCAAATGTGCAATTAAAAGGAAAGAAGGCTGGTATTGCTATCATTGTGGGGATTATTTGGTCCTCACAACACATGGTTTACCTGGATCTCACACACACACACACACTATGGGATTGTCAGGCCCGCCAAATAGGCCCAACGGCGGTTTTCCCACAGGACGGGGAAGGTTTCTTGCGCGTTCTGTCTTTTTAGTGTGGCAAGGTAGTTTAATTCCAATTAAACTCTTATTTGACTCCATGTTATTATGACCCTGAATTTAGTTTAGAATGCCAATTGATTATTGACCATTTATGTTTATAATTTATCACCTAGACATTTGAATATTGTATTTAACTCTTTACTCCTATTGTTCTCGTTCATTCGGTTCTCAGTGTCGCACAGGGTCCTCGCACTGGCCATTCATTAATATGCGGGCCCACGATCACAAACTCGCCAGTCTTGGTCACTAGACAGAGGTAACTGACTATACTATTTAGAAGGCCACTTTCATGCTGGCTCTATCTAAAAGTATTTCCTTAGTCCCCATAGAACTGTATACACTTGAATTAAAGTAACACTAACTCTAGTCAGAGGTCATAACCACTACTACAGTTAAGCCGACCAATATTACTTCTCTTATAGTAGCTTTGGTTTGGTTATGCCATGCTTTGCCATGTACACTTAGATAGAGTAACATTACAATAAACAGAGGTAAGGCTCACCCTATTTAGGTTGGTCGATCAACATTTTGTTGTCCTAAACGGAAATTCCCTTTTAGCCTTTACAGTCTAAGTACACTTGAACTAATGCCAAGCGTTAGTCGGAGCTCTAAAATCACAGTTAGTGTGCCCTATGCTCCACTCAACTGGACTTTAGTCTGTTACTAACCTGACGCAGATTTGCGGTAATCAATAATTTCAGAGTAAGACAGAATAAAATCAAATGTGACAATTTATTAGTCAGGTAAATGTATCATGCCAGTTACATAATCAGTTCAAAGATAATCAATGCAAAACATCAAATGCTCAGAAATAGAGTAAGATGCATACCTGGACACTCAGCAATGTGGGCTCCATCTGAATACAGAGTCGCCCCGAGCCTTTTGCAACATTTCTTTGAATACTCAGACCAAAACAAAACATCCCCCAATGTGGGGCATGAACTTACAATCAGAATTTGCATTGACTAGGGTCAGAGACCTCAGGGGTTCGCACCTTGCTATGGAACAGGAGGTAATTTTGATGAAAGACCCTGGGAAAGGGGCACACCCACAGTTGGAACCAAAAGCCCCGTTTCCACCGCAGGAACTTTACCCAGGAACTAGGGACTTTGGGCTGGTACTCGGTGTGTTTCCACCGCAGGAACCAGGAACTAAAAAAAGTTCCGGGTAAAATTTCCCCCTCAGAAAAGTCCCTGATGGCGAGGTGGTACTTTTTCAAAGTTCAGGAACTTTCGGGGGTGGGACTAGGCGCTGAACATGCTGATTGGTCGGATTCACGCCGCATTTGATTGGTCAACTCCACGCAGCAGTAAATTCCATAATAACATTCTTCACAACTCTGGATAATTTTGATTGA
Organism: Chanodichthys erythropterus; assembly: GCF_024489055.1. Classification (NCBI taxonomy): domain Eukaryota; kingdom Metazoa; phylum Chordata; class Actinopteri; order Cypriniformes; family Xenocyprididae; genus Chanodichthys; species Chanodichthys erythropterus. Next base: position 664,338 of record NC_090237.1, read on the forward strand.
TTGTTTTCTTACCAATCTTGTTCTTTCTGCCCGATGGCGCGCGTTCGTCCCAGCCATCTCACGGTCGATGTCGGCAATTGGTGATAAGACACGTTGTCTCATTTTATATCGAGAATTACGAGCTTTCTGTATACGCTTTACTATCAGTGCTCGTCTGTTTTCTGCCGTTTAGTTCATTATTTCTTTAGTAAACCAATACACCATGAGAGGAAAGCAGCATTCCTTGAATCTCCTCCATACTGCTTTTTCTGTCGCACAAGAATGATTACGGTCCGTCACTGACAGGAAGAAACAGTTGCGCGCAGTACTACGTCACCGGACAAATTAGCCTAATCTTCACGGTACTTTAGACCGCGTGGAAACGCAGAAGGCAACAGCTCTGGGGGGGACAAAAAGTTCCTGGGAGAAAAGTTCCTGGTACAATTGTTCTGGGTAATTTCGGTGGAAACGCGGCTAAAGTATCTCTAAACTCTCAAAACCTTTAATACCTTTGGTTTACTTCCATGTAGACGAGACCATTGTACTAGTTGCACTGAGACATTTCAAACGATACCAAACATGACTGTTAATTCACTAGCATTGACAGAACATTATAATTGTATATAATCTTTTTAAGTGAACTGAGTGATGGGAAGAATGTGTAAAGGGAAGGAAGTGGGGGAGAAGGAGCAAATGTGAAGGAAGGACAGGATGGAAAAAAGCTTTCCAGCAACTTCAACTGTGGGGTGTGGAGACAAATTCAATTCAATGCACATTTATTTGTATAGCACTTTTCACAATACATATCGTTTCAAAGCAGCTTTACAGAGAATGCATGTCAAAATTACAATATTAGGTCCCACTTCATATTAAGTGGCCTTAACTACTATGTACTTACATTTAAATTAATCATTTGATACAGTGCACTTATTGTGTACATACATGTTTTTACATTGTACTTATATTTTAAAAACACCTGCATGTAATTACATCTGTAATTAATTTCTGTAATTACATTTATAATTACACTGTTGACCCATGCCTTACACCTTACCCCTACCCTTAAACCTACCCATACCACCAAAGCTTTCCCTAACCTTACCCGTATCCACCTCAATAGCAGCAAATGTGTTTTGCAATTCAATATGAACCCAGTAAGTACATTGTGCTTATTTTTGATGCAAGTAAGGCCACTTAATATAAAGTGGGACCCAATATTAGAAGCAAATAATGTAATAATTTGTGCAATTAATTTACAAACACTGTTAGCATTTAATTTTAAGGTAGAAGCAATGAGCTCCTGGAAAAATGAAATACATCAACAATAATTAGGATATATAGAAATTTGGGAATGTGCATGTTGCATCTTCTGAGGTCTTCGCAGGAGTTGGCGCCGTCTCTTCACAGGTGATGGTCATCTGAGGTCTTCTTAAGAGGCTGGATCCAAACTGAAGCTGATGTCCTCTCTAGTCACCTCAGGGCGGGTGTCCCGAGGCAAAACAGAAAAGCAAATAGAGAATAATTAGCGTAGCTGCTGTTCATAACATTAAGCACAGAGAGTCATGTGCAATTGATCTGATATGAGATGCATTATGTGAACGCTTGGCTAAAGAGATGTGTCTTTAATCTAGATTTAAACGGGAGAGCGAGTCTGAGCCCCGAACATTATCAGGAAGGCTATTCCAGAGTTTCGGAGCCAAATGTGAAAACGCTCTCCCTCCTTTAGTGGACTTAACTATCCTAGGTACAACCAGAAGTCCAGAGTTTTGTGATCTTAAAGAGCGTGAAGGATTGTAGGGCGATAGAAGATCGGAGCTAAACCATTTAGAGCCTTATAGGTCATTAGCAATACTTTATAATCGATACAGAACTTAATAGAGATATAGTGTAGAGATGATAAAAATGGTGTTATATGATCATATTTTCTTGACCTGGTAAGAACTCCAGCAGCTGCATTTTGTACTAATTGTAGCTTGTTTGAGGAAGCAGCTAATAATGCATTACAGTAATCTAGTCGAGACGTCATGAAAGCATGAACTAACTTTTCTGCATCAGAAACAGATAACATATTCCGAATCTTAGCAATGTTTATGAGGTGGAAGAAGGCTGTTTTTGTAACATATGAAATATGATTTTCAAAGCACAAGTTGCTGTCTAATATAACACCAGGTCTTTAACTGTCGAGGATGGAGTAACAGAACATCCTTCTAAATGCAGATTGTAGTCTGAGAGAGAGACAAATGGCTGTTTGTGCTGTCCATATCTCAGGAGATCAATGTATCTGAGGTTCTGTTTATCTTACAGGATAATTTTAAAAAGCCAACTTCCTCATACCTTGGCTTAATTATTACCATTTGGTAATGAGCGACTGCCTTTACTGATCTCTCCTCATTGCTCCTGAAAATAACAAGGTAAATTTGGAGGTAAAGTAAAAGACTCTAATAGTAAACATACAGTACTCCTGAGGGATTTGACTGAATCAAGATGCTGCTGATCATTGAAGCTCTTCTTCTCATTTCATCTGCTCTAGGACAGGTAAGCTTGTGTTCTAGTGTGAATATTACAGACATGAACACTGATGATGATGTGATCATTATGATTCCTGTCGCTGCAGGATCACAGAGATGCTGGTGAAGAAAAGACATTTCCACTGGATATGGCACTGAATTCTGTCGATGATCAATATAAAGGCTGTACGAAAGACATGACGAATCTGGTGAAGACTAAATATCTAGAGAAGGAACTGTCTTACTCGCCTGAATATCAAAAAGCTTGGAAATTGGGTGAAAAGAATGCCACGGCTCCAGAAGACAACTTGACGAAGAATAATTCAGTTGCCATTTATGTGTACACTAACTCAGCTTTTAAAGTATACGCTGATTTTAATAATGCCGTCCGCAATGGCAAACAAAACTACACAGACAAAACCTTCATGTGGCATTCACTTCACTTTCTGTTAACAGACGCGATACAGATTCTGAATAAAACACAAAACAAATGCTATTCCACCTATCGAGGAACAAATGTCCAATTTAATAGAGATGTTCTGAACTCAGCGATTCGTTTCGGCTCATTTGCATCCTCTACTCTTGATCGAACAATAGCAGAAGGTTATGGAAATGTTTCTTGTTTTGAAATCAAAACTTGTGAAGGTGCGAATCTCACTCAATACTCAAGGTTTCCTGAGGAGGAAGAGGTGCTGATTCCTCCATATGAGACGTTTAATGTCACTGCCGTCAAGAGAAGAGAAAATCACAGTGATCTCTGGTGTGAGACTGTGTTTGTGTTGAACAGCACTGGAACAAGAAGTGATCTGAACTGTGCAGTATGTGACGGTGGAAACCGGGTTGCTTTTGTGAACGTTTTACTAACATTAACTTTACTTTGCAAAGTGCTAACCAGTTAACTTGCATGCATATAGCAACTGCATGTATCTCATTGTTATTAAACAATTATTGTTTTTGAAATGCATGTAATACTCCAAGTGATCTTGTTATATAAACACGTATATTTTTTGTGAAATGTTGCAACACGCTCTAACATGTAACATGACTATATGACAGCTTAACTTTTGACTTGATTCTGATCTAATGATAAAGAACAAACTAAAATATTGTATCAATAAAAGCTATTTATTAATTAAAAGATGTACTGTGGTGCTTGACAGTTATGTCAACCATAAATAGTTATGAAAAGTACTACTGTAACACACACTATAATAATTAGTACACTTTGAGGCCATGGTTGCGAGCTCTGAATGCACTTGTTCAGTGTGGTCACAGCGCCACCTGCTGGTCATTGTCTACAAAAAACAATAAAAAACACCCGAATTAGAGGTAATATTCTCATAACTTTGGCAAGGTTCTCTCAAATTTATTTTATTAAACATTTAGAATGACAATTAACTTCAAATGAATACGTGTGCTTCACTGACTTCTTACATAACAATTATACATTTGAAAAACTGTCAAATATGCACTAAACTAACCTTATACTTTACTCCCAAAATTACCTGTGAATATTGATGTCTGTTTATTTTTTTTTTTTCAGGAGCTCAATGATGAAAGCAAAGGATCAGAAAAGTAATTCACTTAGTCAGATGATAACGACGTTTGAAACTAAGGGAAGAGGAAGGTAGATTGTTTTATATGGCTGATTATATGCATGTTGTGGGATATAACAGCTGAAGTGTGACTGTGATGTATAAAATGTTTAAAATATTGAGCTCATCATGATGCAGTTCTTGTTATGTTTGACTTCAGAACACACAAGCTTACCTGTCCTAGAGGAGATGAAATGAGAAGAAGAGCTTCAATGATCAGCAGCATCTTGATTCAGTCAAATCCCTCAGATGATCCAGTCAAGAACAGATGCTGGAAGACCAGAAACACAATAGAAGCTCACAAATACTACATTTATATCATATTATAGAATATGTGCATACAGTAGATTTGCACATTGACCTTGTACTTTAACCCCAAACTTACTTGAATATACTGTTATCTGTTTTGTCAGACTATGAGTTTTTGTTTTTTTCTTTCAGGAGTTCAGAATCAATGACAAGAAAAGAGAAAACACACAGATGAGGAGGATGAAGTTGCTTTTTATAACACTAATAATGTGTGTGTGTTCTGAGGTGTGATCTTGATGCATTCAGCTCAGCTAAACTGTCGATCTCATCATAACTCAACTCTTGTGAAGGTCTATGTGTGGTTTCACACTGGCTAAAAGCTTTTGCATGCCTAAGTTGAACTCTGAGCAGCTCTGACTCTATGAAAGTTACAGTCTGAAGACATTTTCTGAATTAAACAAAAGAAATATTAATGATACTATTCCCGGCCCCGTCCTCCAACTCTTTTCTCTGTCAATTCCAGTTTCATCTTTACTGTCTCTATCTCATAAAAAAAGGTCTTGCAACTAATCTTTAAAAAAGTTGTATAAGATCATGAATTTCCTGTAAAACAAGTAAACACTTAAAACAAAGGTCTTCCTCCTTGCTCCCGGAGGGCCGCTGTCCATTATGTTTGTTTTTATTTTTTTGTACAAACAAAGCACTTGCATAGCTTCATAAAATTGAGGTTAAACCACTGGAGTCACATGGAGTACTTTAATGATGTCTTTAATACCTTTCTGGACCTTGAGTTGTTCCCCATGGAGGGACAGAAAGCTCTCAGATTTCATTAAAAATATCTTAATTTATGTTCTGAAGATGAACAAAGGTCTTATGGATGAAATGGGTGTAAGTAATTACTGACAGAATTTTCATTTTTTGGTGATCTAACCCTTTAATTAAGCCCTGTTTTTGTCATGACACTGCAGAAAAATCCCTTTCATCAATTATGCAATAAAAATACTGATAGCATTCAAGAGTATAAATACACACATCCATATTCCAAACTTTATACAACGAGAACAAAACTAAGCTGAACAATCTTTTATTGATAATCATTAAAAAAAATAATGCACCACACACATTTTGCAGTTTCAAGACATTTGGCTGATGCAATAGCATGCTTCTCCAGTCTCTCAACGCTGGTCCTCAAGGACCCTCAACGCTGCACATTTAGGGTACATTCATTCAACAACAACATACTAAAACAAAAATGCTTAGTTATTTTACAGTTAGTCATTTTACATATATGTAATTTACTTTCATTTTACTTTAAAAGAAAAACAATTATATATTAAATATTTTTTAAATGTATTATGTGTGATGTTTTAGAGATAAGGGAAGTTTTTCATCTCAAATTCTTCAACATCACAAGATAATGTTGTGAATCCACAATTTTTGATTTATGTTCCCACTGTAACACGCAAACACAAAATGTTTTGTTTATCAAAGAGATTTATTGAGATTTATTTGGTTGACAGAAGTTGAAACAAAAAATGAAGCACTATAATTTTCTGAAGTTTACCATGTGAAACTAATTGTGCAATCAGACAAAATAATGTTGTGACTCAATAAAGCAAGACAGAAACATACAGTATCTACAGGTTAACACACAACAAAATAATGTTACAATTGTTACACGTTACAGAAAGCAACTAGTTTTTCATTGTTGGATTCTCCTGCACAGTTCAGATCGCTTATTTTTCTATAGCTTTTCAAAGAAACACATCAGAGATCCTGAACTGATGAACATGGTTATATCATGTAATTTCAAAGCACTTTGTTCAGCAAACACTGTACTTTGTTGTTCTGGTCTTTCTTGCACAGAGCACAGTTCAGTTCACTTCTTGTTCCAGAGCTTTGCAAAGTGAACACAGTCTCACACCAGAGATCTTTCTGATATATTCTTGTCCTGACAGCAATGACTTTAAACTTCTCATATGGAGGAATCAGCACCTCTTTCTCATAAGGAAGCCTAGAATATTCCGTCACATCAGCACCTAAACAAGTGTAGATTTCAAAACAGGATTTATTTCCAAAACGTTTTGCTATGTTACGATCAAGAGAGGAGGATGTAAACGAGCCGAAACGAATGGTTGGAAAAGCAAACCCATTAAATGTAAGTTTTGTACCACGAAAAGTATTAAAGCATCTATTTTGTTTTTTCCTCAGAATCTCTATCGCTTCTGTTAGTAGAAATTGAAGTGAATACCATTTGTATGTCCCGTCTTTGTAGTTTTGTTTTCCATTACGAGCGTCATTATTGAATTTATCATATATTTTTGTGTCAGCTGTGTCAGGTGTGTTAGTGTACACATAAATGGCAATGAAGTTACATTTCAAGGTATCATGTTTTGATATTTTCTGATCCAAAGCTTTTTTACCTACATCCCAAGCTTTTTTAAATTGATTTTTTTCAAATTCAGAGTTATCACATTTCTCATTTAGATATTTTTCCTTCACATTTTTCGCCATGTTCTCTCTACAGCCATAATAATAGTCATCAACAGAATTCGGTGCCATGTCCAATTTGTGTTCTTCACCAGCATCTCTGTGATCCTGCAGCGACAGGAATCATAATGATCACATCATCATCAGTGTTCATGTCTGTAATATTCACACTAGAACACAAGCTTACCTGTCCTAGAGCAGATGAAATGAGAAGAAGAGCTTCAATGATCAGCAGCATCTTGATTCAGTCAAACCCCTCAGATGAAGAACAGATGCTGAAAGACCAGAAACACAACAGCGTCTCACAAATACTACATTTATACCACTTCCATAGGAGTGTGTGATTTCCACAATGACCCTGACCCTGTACTTTAGCCCCAAACTTACCTGAAAATACTGTAGTCTGTTTTTGTCAGAAGATCAGAAAGTAACTTGCTTTCAGTCAGACGACAACGCTTCGTCAAACAAACATATGAGGATGCTGAAGTGGCTTTTTATATCGCTAATGTGTGTTTTCTGGGGAATAACAGCTGAGGTGTGATCTTGATGCATTCAGCTCAACTAAACTGTCGATCTCAACACAACACTTGTGAAGGTCTATGTGTGGTTTCACACTGGCTAAAAAACTTTACATGCCTAAGTTGAACTTTGAGCAGCTCTGACCCTATGAAAATTACAGTTGGAAGACATTTTCTGAATTAAACAAAAGAAATATTAATGAAATGATCCCCCGCCCCATCCTCCAACTCTTCTCCCTGTTGATTCTGGTCTTGTCCTCACTGTCTCTATCTCATAAAAAAGGTCTTCGCAACTAATCTGAATCATGAAATCATCAATCATGAAAGATCATGTAATTGATCTCCAACCCTAATCCAACACACCTGAACCAGCTAATCAAAGGCTGTATGTGAAATCGTCCCTTTACCCTTAAACAGGGCAATAGTTGACAGGACAGCCAGCAAGAATATACCCATAATGCACTGGGAGGATCATGCCGAATTAATTCCCTTGTCTCACCTGAATCTCCCATCAATCTGCTTTCTGATTTGCTGGTCCAATGTGGGTACAGCATAATATAATACAGGTACAAATTCTTTTTTAATTGATTTTTACATTTTTATTTAAGGTTTTTACATGCTAGTTTCCATGACAGAGTTCAAGATAAATCTTTCCATCACTACTGGAGCTGCCAGTTTGCTAAGTTTCATTCAATCCCATAATGCACTGCAATAATGAGAATAATGAGAATAATGCTGCCATATCCACACTCAGAAATAGCCGCCCAGGCCGGCGGCGGCGGGGCTGGCGGCCTGGGCGGCGGCAGCAGGGCAGAAGGCTTGGATGACGGCGGCAGTACAGAAGATCTGGGCGATGGCGGCAGGGCAGACCAAGGTTGCTCTGTGGCCATGTCAGGGAGAGCGGGCAGCTCGGGGACGACCTCCGTGGTCGTATCAGGAAGAGCGGACAGCTCGGTGATGGCAGCAGGCTCGGGCTGCTCAGGCGGCAGGGCAAGGCGCTTCGGTGGCGCCGGCAGGGCAAGGCGCTTCGGTGGCGCCGGCAGGGCAAGGCGCTTCGGTGGCGCCGGCAGGGCAAGGCGCTTCGGTGGCGCCGGCAGGGCAAGGCGCTTCGGTGGCGCCGGCAGGGCAAGGCGCTTCGGTGGCGCCGGCAGGGCAAGGCGCTTCGGTGGCGCCGGCAGGGCAAGGCGCTTCGGTGGCGCCGGCAGGGCAAGGCGCTTCGGTGGCGCCGGCAGGGCAAGGCGCTTCGGTGGCGCCGGCAGGGCAAGGCGCTTCGGTGGCGCCGGCAGGGCAAGGCGCTTCGGTGGCGCCGGCAGGGCAAGGCGCTTCGGTGGCGCCGGCAGGGCAAGGCGCTTCGGTGGCGCCGGCAGGGCAAGGCGCTTCGGTGGCGCCGGCAGGGCAAGGCGCTTCGGTGGCGCCGGCAGGGCAAGGCGCTTCGGTGGCGCCGGCAGGGCAAGGCGCTTCGGTAACCCACGAACAACCACCAAAGTGGTCTCCAGGCCTTGTAGGACGGAGGAAGCCCTTTTCCTCCTTCTCCTCCGCTTATGAGGGTGTGGCGGTGGCTCACCCAAAGTGGACTCACTGGCTGGAGCGGGCTCTGGAGCGGGCTCACTGGCTGGAGCGGGCTCACTGGCTGGAGCCGGCGGGCTCACTGGCTGGAGCGGGCGGGCTCACTGGCTGGAGCGGGCGGGCTCACTGGCTGGAGCGGGCTCACTGGCTGGAGCGGGCTCACTGGCTGGAGCGGGCTCACTGGCTGGAGCGGGCTCACTGGCTGGAGCGGGCTCACTGGCTGGAGCGGGCTCACTGGCTGGAGCGGGCTCTGGAGTGGATTCACTGACTGGAGCGGATTCTGGAGTAGACTCACTGACTGGAACGGACTCACTGACTGGAACGGACTCACTGACTGGAACGGACTCACTGACTGGAACGGACTCACTGGCTGGAGCGGACTCACTGGCTGGAGCGGACTCACTGGCTGGAGCGGGCTCACTGGCTGGAGCGGGCTCACTGGCTGGAACGGACTCACTGGCTGGAGCGGGCTCACTGGCTGGAACGGACTCACTGGCTGGAACGGGCTCACTGGCTGGAACGGGCTCACTGGCTGGAACGGACTCACTGGCTGGAACGGTCTCACTGGCTGGAACGGACTCACTGGCTGGAGCGGACTCACTGGCTGGAGCGGACTCACTGGCTGGAGCGGGCTCTGGAGTGGACTCACTGGCTGGAGCGGGCTCTGGAGTGGATTCACTGACTGGAGCGGGCTCTGGAGCGGACTCACTGGCTGGAGCGGGCTCACTGGCTGGAGCCGGCGGGCTCACTGGCTGGAGCGGGCGGGCTCACTGGCTGGAGCGGGCGGGCTCACTGGCTGGAGCGGGCTCACTGGCTGGAGCGGGCTCACTGGCTGGAGCGGGCTCACTGGCTGGAGCGGGCTCACTGGCTGGAGCGGGCTCACTGGCTGGAGCGGGCTCACTGGCTGGAGCGGGCTCTGGAGTGGATTCACTGACTGGAGCGGATTCTGGAGTAGACTCACTGACTGGAACGGACTCACTGACTGGAACGGACTCACTGACTGGAACGGACTCACTGACTGGAACGGACTCACTGGCTGGAGCGGACTCACTGGCTGGAGCGGACTCACTGGCTGGAGCGGGCTCACTGGCTGGAGCGGGCTCACTGGCTGGAACGGACTCACTGGCTGGAGCGGGCTCACTGGCTGGAACGGGCTCACTGGCTGGAACGGGCTCACTGGCTGGAACGGACTCACTGGCTGGAACGGGCTCACTGGCTGGAACGGACTCACTGGCTGGAGCGGACTCACTGGCTGGAGCGGACTCACTGGCTGGAGCGGGCTCTGGAGTGGACTCACTGGCTGGAGCGGGCTCTGGAGTGGATTCACTGACTGGAGCGGGCTCTGGAGTGGACTCACTGACTGGAGCGGATTCTGGAGCGGACTCACTGACTGGAGCGGACTCACTGACTGGAGCGGACTCACTGACTGGAACGGACTCACTGACTGGAACGGACTCACTGACTGGAACGGACTCACTGACTGGAACGGACTCACTGACTGGAACGGACTCACTGGCTGGAACGGACTCACTGACTGGAACGGACTCACTGGCTGGAACGGACTCACTGGCTGGAACGGACTCACTGGCTGGAACGGACTCACTGGCTGGAACGGGCTCACTGGCTGGAACGGACTCACTGGCTGGAGCGGGCTCACTGGCTGGAGCGGACTCACTGGCTGGAGCGGACTCACTGGCTGGAACGGACTCACTGGCTGGAACGGACTCACTGGCTGGAGCGGACTCACTGGCTGGAGCGGACTCACTGGCTGGAGCGGACTCACTGGCTGGAGCGGACTCACTGACTGGAACGGACTCACTGGCTGGAACGGACTCACTGGCTGGAACGGACTCACTGACTGGAACGGACTCACTGGCTGGAACGGACTCACTGGCTGGAACGAACTCACTGGCTGGAACGGACTCACTGGCTGGAACGGACTCACTGGCTGGAGCGGGCTCACTGGCTGGAACGGGCTCACTGGCTGGAGCGGACTCACTGGCTGGAACGGACTCACTGGCTGGAACGGACTCACTGGCTGGAACGGACTCACTGGCTGGAACGGACTCACTGGCTGGAGCGGACTCACTGGCTGGAGCGGACTCACTGGCTGGAGCGGACTCACTGGCTGGAGCGGGCTCTGGAGTGGACTCACTGGCTGGAGCGGGCTCTGGAGTGGATTCACTGGCTGGAGCGGGCTCTGGAGTGGACTCACTGACTGGAGCGGATTCTGGAGTGGACTCACTGACTGGAACGGATTCTGGAGTGGACTCACTGACTGGAACGGACTCACTGACTGGAACGGACTCACTGACTGGAACGGACTCACTGACTGGAACGGACTCACTGACTGGAACGGACTCACTGACTGGAACGGACTCACTGGCTGGAACGGACTCACTGACTGGAACGGACTCACTGGCTGGAACGGACTCACTGGCTGGAACGGACTCACTGACTGGAACGGACTCACTGGCTGGAACGGGCTCACTGGCTGGAACGGACTCACTGGCTGGAGCGGGCTCACTGGCTGGAGCGGACTCACTGGCTGGAGCGGACTCACTGGCTGGAACGGACTCACTGGCTGGAACGGACTCACTGGCTGGAGCGGACTCACTGGCTTGAGCGGACTCACTGGCTGGAGCGGACTCACTGGCTGGAGCGGACTCACTGACTGGAACGGACTCACTGACTGGAACGGACTCACTGGCTGGAACGGACTCACTGACTGGAACGGACTCACTGGCTGGAACGGACTCACTGGCTGGAACGAACTCACTGGCTGGAACGGACTCACTGGCTGGAACGGACTCACTGGCTGGAGCGGGCTCACTGGCTGGAACGGGCTCACTGGCTGGAGCGGACTCACTGGCTGGAACGGACTCACTGGCTGGAACGGACTCACTGGCTGGAACGGACTCACTGGCTGGAACGGACTCACTGGCTGGAGCGGACTCACTGGCTGGAGCGGACTCACTGGCTGGAGCGGACTCACTGGCTGGAGCGGGCTCTGGAGTGGACTCACTGGCTGGAGCGGGCTCTGGAGTGGATTCACTGGCTGGAGCGGGCTCTGGAGTGGACTCACTGACTGGAGCGGATTCTGGAGTGGACTCACTGACTGGAACGGATTCTGGAGTGGACTCACTGACTGGAACGGACTCACTGACTGGAACGGACTCACTGACTGGAACGGACTCACTGACTGGAACGGACTCACTGACTGGAACGGACTCACTGACTGGAACGGACTCACTGGCTGGAACGGACTCACTGGCTGGAACGGACTCACTGGCTGGAACGGACTCACTGGCTGGAACGGACTCACTGGCTGGAACGGACTCACTGGCTGGAACGGACTCACTGGCTGGAACGGACTCACTGGCTGGAACGGACTCACTGGCTGGAACGGACTCACTGGCTGGAACGGACTCACTGGCTGGAACGGACTCACTGGCTGGAACGGACTCACTGGCTGGAACGGACTCACTGGCTGGAGCGGACTCACTGGCTGGAGCGGACTCACTGGCTGGAGCGGACTCACTGGCTGGAGCGGACTCACTGGCTGGAGCGGACTCACTGGCTGGAGCGGACTCACTGGCTGGAACGGACTCACTGGCTGGAGCGGACTCACTGACTGGAACGGACTCACTGGCTGGAGCGGACTCACTGACTGGAACGGACTCACTGGCTGGAACGGGCTCACTGGCTGGAACGGACTCACTGGCTGGAGCGGGCTCACTGGCTGGAGCGGACTCACTGGCTGGAGCGGGCTCACTGGCTGGAACGGACTCACTGGCTGGAACGGACTCACTGGCTGGAACGGACTCACTGGCTGGAGCGGACTCACTGGCTGGAGCGGACTCACTGGCTGGAGCGGACTCACTGACTGGAACGGACTCACTGACTGGAACGGACTCACTGGCTGGAACGGACTCACTGACTGGAACGGACTCACTGGCTGGAACGGACTCACTGGCTGGAACGGACTCACTGGCTGGAACGGACTCACTGGCTGGAACGGGCTCACTGGCTGGAGCGGGCTCACTGGCTGGAGCGGGCTCACTGGCTGGAGCGGACTCACTGGCTGGAACGGACTCACTGGCTGGAACGGACTCACTGGCTGGAGCGGACTCACTGGCTGGAACGGACTCACTGGCTGGAGCGGACTCACTGGCTGGAGCGGACTCACTGGCTGGAGCGGACTCACTGGCTGGAGCGGGCTCTGGAGTGGACTCACTGGCTGGAGCGGGCTCTGGAGTGGATTCACTGGCTGGAGCGGGCTCTGGAGTGGACTCACTGACTGGAGCGGATTCTGGAGTGGACTCACTGACTGGAACGGATTCTGGAGTGGACTCACTGACTGGAACGGACTCACTGACTGGAACGGACTCACTGACTGGAACGGACTCACTGACTGGAACGGACTCACTGACTGGAACGGACTCACTGACTGGAACGGACTCACTGGCTGGAACGGACTCACTGGCTGGAACGGACTCACTGGCTGGAACGGACTCACTGGCTGGAACGGACTCACTGGCTGGAACGGACTCACTGGCTGGAACGGACTCACTGGCTGGAACGGACTCACTGGCTGGAACGGACTCACTGGCTGGAACGGACTCACTGGCTGGAACGGACTCACTGGCTGGAACGGACTCACTGGCTGGAACGGACTCACTGGCTGGAACGGACTCACTGGCTGGAACGGACTCACTGGCTGGAGCGGACTCACTGGCTGGAGCGGACTCACTGGCTGGAGCGGACTCACTGGCTGGAGCGGACTCACTGGCTGGAACGGACTCACTGGCTGGAGCGGACTCACTGGCTGGAGCGGAGTCAGTGGCTGGAAGCGGACTCACTGGCTGGAACGGACTCACTGGCTGGAACGGACTCACTGGCTGGAACGGACTCACTGGCTGGAACGGACTCACTGGCTGGAGCGGACTCACTGGCTGGAACGGACTCACTGGCTGGAACGGACTCACTGGCTGGAACGGACTCACTGGCTGGAGCGGACTCACTGGCTGGAGCGGACTCACTGGCTGGAACGGACTCACTGGCTGGAGCGGACTCACTGGCTGGAGCGGACTCACTGGCTGGAGCGGACTCACTGGCTGGAGCGGACTCACTGGCTGGAGCGGACTCACTGGCTGGAGCGGACTCACTGGCTGGAGCGGACTCACTGGCTGGAACGGACTCACTGGCTGGAACGGACTCACTGGCTGGAACGGACTCACTGTCTGGAACGGACTCACTGGCTGGAACGGACTCACTGGCTGGAGCGGACTCACTGGCTGGAACGGACTCACTGGCTGGAACGGACTCACTGGCTGGAACGGACTCACTGGCTGGAACGGACTCACTGGCTGGAGCGGACTCACTGGCTGGAGCGGACTCACTGGCTGGAGCGGACTCACTGGCTGGAGCGGACTCACTGGCTGGAACGGACTCACTGGCTGGAACGGACTCACTGGCTGGAGCGGACTCACTGGCTGGAGCGGACTCACTGGCTGGAGCGGACTCACTGGCTGGATCGGACTCACTGGCTGGAGCGGACTCACTGGCTGGAGCGGACTCACTGGCTGGAGCGGACTCACTGGCTGGAGCGGACTCACTGGCTGGAGCGGACTCACTGGCTGGAGCGGACTCACTGGCTGGAACGGACTCACTGACTGGAACGGACTCACTGACTGGAACGGACTCACTGACTGGAACGGACTCACTGACTGGAACGGACTCACTGACTGGAACGGACTCACTGGCTGGAGCGGACTCACTGGCTGGAACGGACTCACTGGCTGGATCGGACTCACTGGCTGGAACGGACTCACTGACTGGAAGCGGACTCACTGGCTGGAACGGACTCACTGGCTGGAACGGACTCACTGGCTGGAACGGACTCACTGGCTGGAACGGACTCACTGGCTGGAGCGGACTCACTGGCTGGAGCGGACTCACTGGCTGGACCGGACTCACTGGCTGGAGCGGACTCTCTGGCTGGAACGGACTCACTGGCTGGAGCGGGCTGGCTGGAGCGGACTCACTGGCTGGAGCGGGACTCACTGGCTGGAACGGACTCACTGGCTGGAACGGACTCACTGGCTGGAACGGACTCACTGGCTGGAACGGGACTCACTGGCTGGAGCGGACTCACTGGCTGGAGCGGGCTCACTGGCTGGAACGGACTCACTGGCTGGAACGGACTCACTGGCTGGAACGGACTCACTGGCTGGAGCGGACTCACTGGCTGGAACGGACTCACTGGCTGGAGCGGACTCACTGGCTGGAGCGGACTCACTGGCTGGAGCGGACTCACTGGCTGGAGCGGACTCACTGGCTGGAGCGGGCTCTGGAGTGGACTCACTGGCTGGAGCGGGCTCTGGAGTGGATTCACTGGCTGGAGCGGGCTCTGGAGTGGACTCACTGACTGGAGCGGATTCTGGAGTGGACTCACTGACTGGAACGGATTCTGGAGTGGACTCACTGACTGGAACGGATTCTGGAGTGGACTCACTGACTGGAACGGACTCACTGACTGGAACGGACTCACTGACTGGAACGGACTCACTGACTGGAACGGACTCACTGACTGGAACGGACTCACTGACTGGAACGGACTCACTGACTGGAACGGACTCACTGACTGGAACGGACTCACTGACTGGAACGGACTCACTGACTGGAACGGACTCACTGACTGGAACGGACTCACTGACTGGAACGGACTCACTGGCTGGAACGGACTCACTGACTGGAACGGACTCACTGGCTGGAACGGACTCACTGGCTGGAACGGACTCACTGACTGGAACGGACTCACTGGCTGGAACGGACTCACTGGCTGGAACGGACTCACTGGCTGGAACGGACTCACTGGCTGGAACGGACTCACTGGCTGGAGCGGGCTCACTGGCTGGAACGGACTCACTGGCTGGAACGGACTCACTGGCTGGAACGGACTCACTGGCTGGAACGGACTCACTGGCTGGAACGGACTCACTGGCTGGAACGGGCTCACTGGCTGGAGCGGGCTCACTGGCTGGAACGGGCTCACTGGCTGGAGCGGACTCACTGGCTGGAACGGACTCACTGGCTGGAACGGACTCACTGGCTGGAGCGGACTCACTGGCTGGAACGGACTCACTGGCTGGAACGGACTCACTGGCTGGAACGGACTCACTGGCTGGAACGGACTCACTGGCTGGAGCGGGCTCACTGGCTGGAACGGACTCACTGGCTGGAGCGGACTCACTGGCTGGAACGGACTCACTGGCTGGAGCGGACTCACTGGCTGGAGCGGACTCACTGGCTGGAGCGGACTCACTGGCTGGAGCGGGCTCTGGAGTGGACTCACTGGCTGGAGCGGGCTCTGGAGTGGATTCACTGGCTGGAGCGGGCTCTGGAGTGGACTCACTGACTGGAGCGGATTCTGGAGTGGACTCACTGACTGGAACGGATTCTGGAACGGACTCACTGACTGGAACGGACTCACTGACTGGAACGGACTCACTGACTGGAACGGACTCACTGACTGGAACGGACTCACTGACTGGAACGGACTCACTGACTGGAACGGACTCACTGACTGGAACGGACTCACTGACTGGAACGGACTCACTGGCTGGAGCGGACTCACTGGCTGGAGCGGACTCACTGGCTGGAGCGGACTCACTGGCTGGAACGGACTCACTGGCTGGAACGGACTCACTGGCTGGAGCGGACTCACTGGCTGGAGCGGACTCACTGGCTGGAGCGGACTCACTGGCTGGAGCGGACTCACTGGCTGGAGCGGACTCACTGGCTGGAGCGGACTCACTGGCTGGAGCGGACTCACTGGCTGGAGCGGGCTCTGGAGTGGACTCACTGGCTGGAGCGGGCTCTGGAGTGGATTCACTGGCTGGAGCGGGCTCTGGAGTGGACTCACTGGCTGGAGCGGATTCTGGAGTGGACTCACTGGCTGGAGCGGACTCACTGGCTGGAGCGGACTCACTGGCTGGAGCGGACTCACTGGCTGGAACGGACTCACTGGCTGGAACGGACTCACTGGCTGGAGCGGACTCACTGGCTGGAGCGGACTCACTGGCTGGAGCGGACTCACTGGCTGGAGCGGACTCACTGGCTGGAGCGGACTCACTGGCTGGAGCGGACTCACTGGCTGGAGCGGACTCACTGGCTGGAGCGGGCTCTGGAGTGGACTCACTGGCTGGAGTGGGCTCTGGAGTGGATTCACTGGCTGGAGCGGGCTCTGGAGTGGACTCACTGGCTGGAGCGGATTCTGGAGTGGACTCACTGGCTGGAACGGATTCTGGAGTGGACTCACTGACTGGAACGGACTCACTGACTGGAACGGACTCACTGACTGGAACGGACTCACTGGCTGGAACGGACTCACTGGCTGGAGCGGACTCACTGGCTGGAGCGGACTCACTGGCTGGAGCGGACTCACTGGCTGGAGCGGACTCACTGGCTGGAGCGGACTCACTGGCTGGAGCGGGCTCTGGAGTGGACTCACTGGCTGGAGCGGGCTCTGGAGTGGATTCACTGGCTGGAGCGGGCTCTGGAGTGGACTCACTGACTGGAGCGGATTCTGGAGTGGACTCACTGACTGGAACGGATTCTGGAACGGACTCACTGACTGGAGCGGACTCACTGGCTGGAGCGGACTCACTGGCTGGAGCGGACTCACTGGCTGGAGCGGACTCACTGGCTGGAGCGGACTCACTGGCTGGAGCGGACTCACTGGCTGGAGCGGGCTCTGGAGTGGACTCACTGGCTGGAGCGGGCTCTGGAGTGGATTCACTGGCTGGAGCGGGCTCTGGAGTGGACTCACTGGCTGGAGCGGATTCTGGAGTGGACTCACTGGCTGGAACGGATTCTGGAGTGGACTCACTGACTGGAACGGACTCACTGACTGGAACGGACTCACTGACTGGAACGGACTCACTGGCTGGAACGGACTCACTGGCTGGAGCGGACTCACTGGCTGGAACGGACTCACTGGCTGGAGCGGACTCACTGGCTGGAGCGGACTCACTGGCTGGAGCGGGCTCTGGAGTGGACTCACTGGCTGGAGCGGGCTCTGGAGTGGATTCACTGGCTGGAGCGGGCTCTGGAGTGGACTCACTGACTGGAGCGGATTCTGGAGTGGACTCACTGACTGGAACGGATTCTGGAACGGACTCACTGACTGGAACGGATTCTGGAACGGACTCACTGACTGGAACGGACTCACTGACTGGAACGGACTCACTGACTGGAACGGACTCACTGACTGGAACGGACTCACTGACTGGAACGGACTCACTGGCTGGAACGGACTCACTGGCTGGAACGGACTCACTGGCTGGAACGGACTCACTGGCTGGAACGGACTCACTGGCTGGAACGGACTCACTGGCTGGAACGGACTCACTGGCTGGAACGGACTCACTGGCTGGAACGGACTCACTGGCTGGAACGGACTCACTGGCTGGAACGGACTCACTGGCTGGAACGGACTCACTGGCTGGAACGGACTCACTGGCTGGAACGGACTCACTGGCTGGAACGGACTCACTGGCTGGAGCGGACTCACTGGCTGGAGCGGACTCACTGGCTGGAGCGGACTCACTGGCTGGAACGGACTCACTGGCTGGAACGGACTCACTGGCTGGAGCGGACTCACTGGCTGGAGCGGACTCACTGGCTGGAGCGGACTCACTGGCTGGAGCGGACTCACTGGCTGGAGCGGACTCACTGGCTGGAGCGGACTCACTGGCTGGAGCGGACTCACTGGCTGGAGCGGGCTCTGGAGTGGACTCACTGGCTGGAGCGGGCTCTGGAGTGGATTCACTGGCTGGAGCGGATTCTGGAGTGGACTCACTGACTGGAACGGATTCTGGAACGGACTCACTGACTGGAACGGACTCACTGACTGGAACGGATTCTGGAGTGGACTCACTGACTGGAACGGACTCACTGACTGGAACGGATTCTGGAGTGGACTCACTGGCTGGAACGGATTCTGGAGTGGACTCACTGACTGGAACGGACTCACTGACTGGAACGGACTCACTGACTGGAACGGACTCACTGACTGGAACGGACTCACTGGCTGGAACGGACTCACTGGCTGGAGCGGACTCACTGGCTGGAGCGGACTCACTGGCTGGAGCGGACTCACTGGCTGGAGCGGACTCACTGGCTGGAGCGGGCTCTGGAGTGGACTCACTGGCTGGAGCGGGCTCTGGAGTGGATTCACTGGCTGGAGCGGGCTCTGGAGTGGACTCACTGACTGGAGCGGATTCTGGAGTGGACTCACTGACTGGAACGGATTCTGGAACGGACTCACTGACTGGAACGGACTCACTGACTGGAACGGATTCTGGAGTGGACTCACTGACTGGAACGGACTCACTGACTGGAACGGACTCACTGACTGGAACGGACTCACTGACTGGAACGGACTCACTGACTGGAACGGACTCACTGACTGGAACGGACTCACTGACTGGAACGGACTCACTGGCTGGAACGGACTCACTGGCTGGAACGGACTCACTGGCTGGAACGGACTCACTGGCTGGAACGGACTCACTGGCTGGAACGGACTCACTGGCTGGAACGGACTCACTGGCTGGAACGGACTCACTGGCTGGAACGGACTCACTGGCTGGAACGGACTCACTGGCTGGAACGGACTCACTGGCTGGAACGGACTCACTGGCTGGAACGGACTCACTGGCTGGAACGGACTCACTGGCTGGAACGGACTCACTGGCTGGAACGGACTCACTGGCTGGAACGGACTCACTGGCTGGAACGGACTCACTGGCTGGAGCGGACTCACTGGCTGGAGCGGACTCACTGGCTGGAGCGGACTCACTGGCTGGAGCGGACTCACTGGCTGGAGCGGACTCACTGGCTGGAGCGGACTCACTGGCTGGAGCGGACTCACTGGCTGGAGCGGACTCACTGGCTGGAGCGGACTCACTGGCTGGAGCGGACTCACTGGCTGGAGCGGGCTCACTGGCTGGAGCGGGCTCACTGGCTGGAGCGGGCTCACTGGCTGGAGCGGGCTCACTGGCTGGAGCGGACTCACTGGCTGGAGCGGGCTCTGGAGTGGACTCACTGGCTGGAGCGGGCTCTGGAGTGGACTCACTGGCTGGAGCGGATTCTGGAGTGGACTCACTGGCTGGAACGGATTCTGGAGTGGACTCACTGACTGGAACGGACTCACTGACTGGAGCGGACTCACTGGCTGGAGCGGGCTCTGGAGTGGACTCACTGGCTGGAGCGGGCTCTGGAGTGGAGTCACTGGCTGGAGCGGGCTCTGGAGTGGACTCACTGGCTGGAGCGGATTCTGGAGTGGACTCACTGGCTGGAACGGATTCTGGAGTGGACTCACTGACTGGAACGGACTCACTGACTGGAACGGACTCACTGGCTGGAACGGACTCACTGGCTGGAACGGACTCACTGGCTGGAGCGGACTCACTGGCTGGAGCGGACTCACTGGCTGGAGCGGACTCACTGGCTGGAGCGGACTCACTGGCTGGAGCGGACTCACTGGCTGGAGCGGACTCACTGGCTGGAGCGGACTCACTGGCTGGAGCGGACTCACTGGCTGGAGCGGGCTCACTGGCTGGAGCGGACTCACTGGCTGGAGCGGGCTCTGGAGTGGACTCACTGGCTGGAGCGGGCTCTGGAGTGGACTCACTGGCTGGAGCGGATTCTGGAGTGGACTCACTGGCTGGAACGGATTCTGGAGTGGACTCACTGACTGGAACGGACTCACTGACTGGAGCGGACTCACTGGCTGGAGCGGGCTCTGGAGTGGACTCACTGGCTGGAGCGGGCTCTGGAGTGGATTCACTGGCTGGAGCGGGCTCTGGAGTGGACTCACTGGCTGGAGCGGATTCTGGAGTGGACTCACTGGCTGGAACGGATTCTGGAGTGGACTCACTGACTGGAACGGACTCACTGACTGGAACGGACTCACTGGCTGGAACGGACTCACTGGCTGGAACGGACTCACTGGCTGGAGCGGACTCACTGGCTGGAGCGGACTCACTGGCTGGAGCGGACTCACTGGCTGGAACGGACTCACTGGCTGGAGCGGGCTCTGGAGTGGACTCACTGGCTGGAGCGGGCTCTGGAGTGGATTCACTGGCTGGAGCGGGCTCTGGAGTGGACTCACTGGCTGGAGCGGATTCTGGAGTGGACTCACTGGCTGGAACGGATTCTGGAGTGGACTCACTGACTGGAACGGACTCACTGACTGGAACGGACTCACTGGCTGGAACGGACTCACTGGCTGGAACGGACTCACTGGCTGGAGCGGACTCACTGGCTGGAGCGGACTCACTGGCTGGAGCGGACTCACTGGCTGGAGCGGACTCACTGGCTGGAGCGGACTCACTGGCTGGAGCGGACTCACTGGCTGGAGCGGGCTCTGGAGTGGACTCACTGGCTGGAGCGGGCTCTGGAGTGGATTCACTGGCTGGAACGGATTCTGGAGTGGACTCACTGACTGGAACGGACTCACTGACTGGAACGGACTCACTGACTGGAACGGACTCACTGACTGGAACGGACTCACTGACTGGAACGGACTCACTGACTGGAACGGACTCACTGACTGGAACGGACTCACTGACTGGAACGGACTCACTGACTGGAACGGACTCACTGACTGGAACGGACTCACTGACTGGAACGGACTCACTGACTGGAACGGACTCACTGACTGGAACGGACTCACTGACTGGAACGGACTCACTGACTGGAACGGACTCACTGACTGGAACGGACTCACTGACTGGAACGGACTCACTGACTGGAACGGACTCACTGACTGGAACGGACTCACTGACTGGAACGGACTCACTGACTGGAACGGACTCACTGACTGGAACGGACTCACTGACTGGAACGGACTCACTGACTGGAACGGACTCACTGACTGGAACGGACTCACTGACTGGAACGGACTCACTGACTGGAACGGACTCACTGACTGGAACGGACTCACTGACTGGAACGGACTCACTGACTGGAACGGACTCACTGACTGGAACGGACTCACTGACTGGAACGGACTCACTGACTGGAACGGACTCACTGACTGGAACGGACTCACTGACTGGAACGGACTCACTGACTGGAACGGACTCACTGACTGGAACGGACTCACTGACTGGAACGGACTCACTGACTGGAACGGACTCACTGACTGGAACGGACTCACTGACTGGAGCGGACTCACTGGCTGGAGCGGACTCACTGGCTGGAACGGACTCACTGGCTGGAGCGGGCTCACTGGCTGGAGCGGGCTCACTGGCTGGAGCGGGCTCACTGGCTGGAGCGGACTCACTGGCTGGAACGGACTCACTGGCTGGAACGGACTCACTGGCTGGAACGGACTCACTGGCTGGAGCGGACTCACTGGCTTGAGCGGACTCACTGGCTGGAGCGGGCTCTGGAGTGGATTCACTGACTGGAGCGGGCTCTGGAGTGGACTCACTGGCTGGAGCGGGCTCTGGAGTGGATTCACTGACTGGAGCGGGCTCTGGAGTGGACTCACTGACTGGAGCGGATTCTGGAGTGGACTCACTGACTGGAACGGACTCACTGACTGGAACGGACTCACTGACTGGAACGGACTCACTGACTGGAACGGACTCACTGACTGGAACGGACTCACTGACTGACTGGAGCGGGCTCTGGAGTGGACTCACTGAACGGAGCGGACTCTGGAGTGGACTCACTGAACGGAGCGGACTCTGGAGTGGACTCACTGAACGGAGCGGATTCTGGAGTGGACTCACTGACTGGAACGGACTCACTGACTGGAACGGACTCACTGACTGGAACGGACTCACTGACTGGAACGGACTCACTGACTGGAACGGACTCACTGACTGGAACGGACTCACTGACTGGAACGGACTCACTGACTGGAACGGACTCACTGACTGACTGGAGCGGGCTCTGGAGTGGACTCACTGAACGGAGCGGACTCTGGAGTGGACTCACTGAACGGAGCGGACTCTGGAGTGGACTCACTGAACGGAGCGGACTCTGGAGTGGACTCACTGAACGGAGCGGACTCTGGAGTGGACTCACTGAACGGAGCGGACTCTGGAGTGGACTCACTGACTGGAGCGGACTCTGGAGTGGACTCACTGACTGGAACGGGCTCTGTAGTGGACTCACTGGCTGGAGCGGACTCTGGAGTGGACTCACTGACTGGAGCGGACTCCGGGAAGGCCTCCAGGCCTTGAGGGATGACGGAAGCCTTCCTCCTCCTCTTCCTCCTCTTACGTGAGTGCAGCACTGAACCTGTGCCCACCTCCTCTGTAGACTCTGGAGCGAACTCACGGGCTAGAGCAGGCTCTGGCTGAGCATGAGTTGGCCCACGGTTTCTGCGGGAGAGATAATGGGTAAAACCCCAAAAATCCAGGGTCTGGAGCCCCTCCAACTCACACTGGGGCAGAGGGTCATCAAGGCATACATTAAAAACCCCTTTTAACGCCTCATCATTATACCGCAGCCCTCTTGAAAATGTCCAGAAAAACTGGGCAAAACACCCTATCTCTCTCCCCTCCTGTCGCAGAGCCAGCACCGCCCGAACAAGAGCCATCCGCTCCCTCACCGTGGCTGGAGGAGTGATCCAAATCCCCATCCTGCTGGATCCTAAAGTGATGGTGTCTTCTGTCACGGCACACACGAAGACAAACAGGGTAGGTCCAATTGCAGGTATTTATTGGGGTAATCCAAAGCGTAAATCCAGAAACAGGCAAGGGTCAAAATCCATGATAACAGTCCGTACACAAAACAAGAAAAACACAACGAAAACCAAAACAGAGAAACCAGGAACGTTCGTGAAGACACCATAACAAGGGCAGAGACAAACCAGGTATAAATAGACAGACACTAATGAATAAACACAAAACAGCTGTGTGCAATGAGTGGGATAATGAGTCCAGGAGTGAGTATGGGTAATGTAGTCCAAGGGGTGAAAACAAGAGTCCGGAATGGAGTGCCCTCTAGTGGCTGACTAGGGCACTCTCACTAGTGATCATGACACAATTTATCCAGAGCAGGAGTGGGCAAAATCTATAATTCAGTTGAAGAGTGTGAACTTGACTTTGCCATTAAACACATTTTGGATGTTAATCATTCTCAGTTCTGAGTGGTTAACAGTCCTGCTGCAGAGCCTAGAGTCTTGTATTTCCCCTTTCAATTTCCTGTGGTATTGCATAATATTCCAGCATATCCCGGAAGAGCAGGAATCAGGAGACCAAGTGATGGTAAAAAAAAAAATAAGTAGAGTTTATTAAATAATGTTAGTTGCATATTTCCCAGTGCTCAGTCTAACTTCATCTGACCAGCACAAATTCATCAAAGCCGATGGAAAATAAGAGCTGATAGCAAGAGCTTGAGATGGAACTTACTTCTGAAGACAGTACAGAACCCAACATAAAACAAAATGTTAATGTAAAAATGTAAGTAAACTAATGTAAAAATATATAAGTAAATGATTATGTACTAAATGAGTGATCCTTAGAACATTCTTTTACTATAAAATAAAATTATAAGAAATTGTGTTGGTGAATAAGTAATTGATTCCTTAAAATTAAGAATTAAAAAGTAAATCATATAAGGATGTACATTTAAAGCATTCAACATACATCCTAAAGTATTCCTGAAGCTCAAACTCTACAGCAAGGCTTCAGTAATGTGAAGGTAATGCGGTCAGGTCCTACAGAATGCAAGAACTGATAGCAGCGCGGTTTCTGACTAATTTCTCGTCCTGGGTGAATATGGGTGTGACTGAATCTGCATCTCCGGAGCTGTTGGTTCTCTGTGTACATTTCTCTGACGGTGGGATTGAGTCTGCCTCTACGCAGCTGATGGTGCTCTATGTAAAAGTTTCTATCAGCTTGATTGAGTCTGTGTTCTTCCAGCCAGTTTTCTTCTAGGCAACCACATAATCTGCCTACGTCAGTAAATGCTTCAAACTGATTTATTTTAAAATAGCTACGACTGGCCCTTATCTTTCGGCAAAAACATCTGCAAAATGCACACATATTAAATGATGTATATTTGGTGAACCTGATTGAATTATTGAATGCCACTGAACAGTTCAGGTCACTTCTTGTTCCAGAGCTTTCCAACTCATACACAGTCTCACACCAGAGATCTTTCTGATGTCGTCTTGTCCTGACAGCAGTGACTTTAAACCTCTCATATGGAGGAATCAGCACCTCTTTCTGTTCAGGGTACTTAGAATATTTGACCACATTAGCACCATTGCAAGTTTTGATTTCAAAACAAGATTTAGTTCCAAAACTTTTTGCTACTGTGCGATCGAGCGAGGAGGATGTAAAAGAGCCGAAACGAACCACTTCACCCGTCACATTCTTAAAAAATTCAGCTGTTGTACCACGATAAGTTAGCTTGCATTTCTCTTGTGCTTCAGTCAATATCTGTATCGCATCTGTTAACAAAAAGTGAAGTGAATACCATTTAAATGTCTGTTCTGTGTAGTTTTGTTTCCCATAATGAACAGCCATGTTAAAACTGCTATATACACTAGAATCGAAGTTAGTGTACACATAAATAGCGATTGAATTATTCCTTGTCAAGTTGTCCTCTG
The DNA here is from genome assembly GCF_024489055.1 of Chanodichthys erythropterus. Taxonomy (NCBI): domain Eukaryota; kingdom Metazoa; phylum Chordata; class Actinopteri; order Cypriniformes; family Xenocyprididae; genus Chanodichthys; species Chanodichthys erythropterus. The sequence goes on from NC_090237.1 coordinate 689,887, forward strand.
GTGCTGTTGCATTCATTTCACCTTCTTGCCAAGCCTTTTTAAATTCAGTTGAGTCATTGATTTCCCTCTCTAGATATTTAGTCTTCACCAGGTGTGCCATTTTCTCTGTACAACCGTCATACTGATCATCGACAGAATTCAGTGCCATATCCAGTGGATATATCTGTCCTTCATCTCTGTGGTCCTGCAGCGACAGGAATCATAATGATCACATCATCATCAGTGTTCATGTCTGTAATATTCATACTAGAACACAAGCTTACCTGTCCTAGAGCAGATGAAATGAGAAGAAGAGCTTCAATGATCAGCAGCATCTTGATTCAGTCAAATCCCAAAACAGATGCTGAAAGACCAATAAAAGGGTTTAACAAATACAAAACTCATCACTGCAATTGCAATATGCTGCACAATTAAACCATTACACAATACAGTTTTCTTTTACTGTAATTAGTACATTAGCAAAACTATTTTATACACCATCATCAACAACAATAATAACAAATGCAACAAGAAGACATAACAGTTAAGATAAAACAACATGTCAGAATAATCTTTTACTTTACCTTAATTGTCTTTACGTGGTTGTCTTTTTGTAAGGTTCTTCAGGAGCAATGACGAGAAAAGAATTGCATCCAACCTGATGACAACAGCAGTTTTTAAACCAAAAGATGAGGAAGTTTGCTTTTTTTCCCTTCTTTTAATATTGCATAAAAGTGTGTGTGTTAGATCATGATGCATGGACCATCTAAATAGCACAATTATCTACTTACTAAAACTGATAAAGGTCTGATCTGTGTGGTTTCACACGGGACAAACTTTTTCGGTATTTGCATAAAAGTACTTAAGATTAATTTGCCAGCTTGTACAACTATTAAAAAATGCCTTTCCTTTCTCAGGTCATCTGGATGTGAAACTGCACTCAGTTGTCATTCCTTTCTCAGGTCCTCTTTTATTTATTACATAATGCAGTGAGATATATTTAAGTTTTATGAAAATCTCAGCATCCGGATGTGAAAACCCAGTGTTAAACTCCTGCTCTTAACAAGCAGAATCACTGAAAGAAAGAGTCACTATTATGGTGATCAGTGTTTGCTATAGTTGGGCTGTGGACACTTGATTTTTTTAATGATTTAGACACACACATCAAGGCATCAAGAATCAGCATATGAATCTCAACAATGGTGACAATCAAAAAGCATTTTGCAGTGTATTTTGGGTGCACCAATCAAAACGCCCAGCATGCATTGCTGTGCAGAAACTTACAGGCAAGTGTTTTGGGAGCTGGGTTGGAGTTGGCGTTGACCCTCCAGGAGCGGGATTGGGCATATTTGCTCTGCAGGTGGATATAAATGAGTTGTTCTTACTTACTGTTTCCATTCTGTCTGACGGGTAACTGCAGTAAGGAATGTATATAAATGAAAAGAATTAGTAGAAAGTTCCACAATGTCTTTGTTACCCCTCTCTTTTAGGATAAATTCACAAACATGTGCACATATACATATGATGAACACTGGCTGGTTATGTATTTGCTCAAAACTTGACTTTGGATATTTTTTTTACCAAAAAAAAAAATTATGGACTGCAGCTTTAAAGGAGTATTTGAAGAAATTTATTTGAATGAAAAGTATAGTTATTTATATTTGAATTCATAATCCTCAACTTCATAAAGACACAATAAACCTGTACAATATCTACACAAAAGTGTGTCTCCATACAGACCTTCAAAGAAGCACTAAATTACATTTATATTTCAGTAAAACTTTACAGTAAGGTCTCATTTGTTAACATTAATGCTTTAGCTTACAATATCTGTTAATCTTTGTTAATGTTAGTTCAAAAATACAGTAACACTTCACAATCATGTCCTGCTAGTTGATGCAATAACTAAAGTTAACTAATAATGAGCAATTTATTTGTTACAGTATTTATTAATGTTTGTTAACATTAGTTACAAATACAGCTGTTCATGGTTTGTTCATGTCAGCTCAGGTCCATTAAATAATATTAACAGATGCAATGTTTAATTATTGAAATTAACATTAACTAAGATTAATAAATGATTTAGACGCATTTTTCTGTGTAAGTTCATGTTCACTATGGCATGGTTATAAGTGTTTATATTTTAAATCTGTCTGGTTGGTTTTCGCAGGGAAATTGCATACCTAAGTCACTCGCCCGTGTGTCTCGTCATATCTGTAAATAGAGAGAAGTTGCTCTGGCTCCTTCAAAAACAGAACGTGACAGAGCTCGTAATAAAACAAGAATCAACATAACCTTAACCCTAAACAGCTAGAGGAACAAAATTACATAGTGTACCTTAATGTTAACAAACAGAACCTTATTGTAAAGTGTTACCAAAAATACAAGTGTTAAATTTTTGTTCATTTTAATTGATGGCATTTTTAACAGATAATTTTAACAGATACAACTTTTGATTTAAAAATAAATATTCGTAAATGTCGAAATTAATAAATTCTGTAGAAGTTTTAATTCATGTTAACTAACAAAGTTAAAAATTAACTTTATTGTAAAGCATTAGCAATGTCTTTCATCAGAAAATAAGAACTAATTCTATTCATCAACCTCTAATCTGACGAAACCTCAAATACTTTCTGTAAATTCAGTGTTTATCATGTGGAACCTGTTCATTAACCAAAACCATCAGTGAGTTGAGTTATTCAGTCATGAGAAAGAGATTTTTACAGCAGAAACGTGTTCAGAAGAGCCGTATATGAATGACACAAGAGAATGTTTTTATTCCAAACAAAAGAAAACAATGTTATTTACCGTCACCTACAGTACAAACGTGTACAAATACCAGAAAATAGAATCAAAGTGTGTGTAAAAAGTAATCCTTTAGAAATGGATGTTATGTACACGAGGCGACGCAAAAACCACTTATTGCACAAGAAAACAATAGCATCATATCTGTAATAATGATAACTCAAAATACAATGGAGAAATAAGAAACTCTATAAGAAAGCATTTAAATTATTTAAAGTTGACCGCCAGCATGGTTTTTAAATATATGTATTCTTTTCTTTGAAATACAGCAGAAATCGTTAGAAAAATTAAATGTTCAAAGCCAGAAATCCATAACATTTCCTCACATGGTCATATTGAACTTTCACCTGTAATTTGAACACCAGACTGAGGATTTATCATAAATATCTTCACAGCTCTCTCTGGAGTAAGACTAGTTGATGCTGAAGCATGAAGGTTTGTGTCTGGATCTCTGGCTCATTGAAACAGTAGTTTTACTCTTGTATTTTGCGTTAAGCTCTGATGACAAAGAGAGTTGCATTTCTGAAACGTCAAACTCGCAGGAGTTTTACAGTCACACATCAGTACAATTTCCCTGGGGTGAACGTCAACAGAACTGACAGATTTCATCTAAAATCAAGACCAAAATAGAAGTTTTGCATGAACACATTTTTAGGAGCATTAATATTTTTGCACTATGACATTAATTTCATGACAATCATTTAGCCCCATATACTATATACTGTGTGTGTGTATATATATATATATATATATATATATATATATATATATATATATATATATATATATATATATATATATATATACATACACTGTTTATATGTTATATTTTTATATTCTCATATTTTTTTAAATTTTTAAATTTGTGTATATGTATATATGTATCTATATATATATATGGGCGGTTCATTTCATGTCACAATGACAACAGTCTTAATGGTCCTAAAAACAGGTTTCATTTCTTTAATGCAAAATATCATTTCTTTTATTCTTTTGATTTTAGGGTGAAACGTGCTGGAGTTTTTTGTGAAATTCACACTCCATTGCAGGTTAATATTAGCGACCCGTGAGAGAGAAACTAGCATAAGCAAACTCACATTTTTCATAAAACAGACATCACCCTCTTTGTTTTCTGTTCCTTTGCAGATTTTGGCAAATGCACTTACAGTCACACCTGTGCAAACACACATTTACACACCGCAAATAGATATTTCTATATATCCATGTAGCTTCAGAACTGTTCACAGACAGGCTGAATGTTTTTATACATATATCTCTTTTAAAGTCCCTCAGGAAGGCAACGCAAACATTTGTAAGGCAAGATCCATTTGACGCACACATTCTGCCATCCTGAGAAAGAAAAGTGTGAGGGCCGCGTAGCCCTTTAAAACACAGAACTGTATGTACAGAGCTTCAGAACGCCTCGGCGTCCCGTCAGGACTTCATTTCTGAACCCAGAGCTCCGTGTGTCGCTCTCATCGCTCTCTGGCCGCCAGCCGCTGCTTGCCTGACTCCGATTGAGATGATTGTTTTGGGGTTTGGGATTTTGGGAATGGAGAAATGTTGCATTTTTCTGAGTAAACAGAGAGAAACTGACGCCTGAGAGACGAAAGATTAATTATCCAAAGACAAATTTCTGTGTGGCTTAGTTTTCCTTCAGCTTCTGCTAGCACTGTAAACAGTGGGAAAACTTGAGCTGAATAATGGCTTTTTAGAGCCAATTTATCTAAGTTTGCATTAGTGATTCTGTTATTTTCCTGCTTTGAAACAATCTGAAACAATACGTTCTAAAACTTGTAACACTGGAACTGTTCACTTTAGAACTCTCAGCGGACACGGTTTTGAGCATTTAGGTATTCAATCAATCAAATATGTTTTCTTATATCTTATAAAATAAGCTCGGGGCCAGTGAGGATGTAACATTTTTGGGCAAATTCGCACTATTCTTCTGTCCAGACGCCAGACGCTCCGCTGACTGCGCGATCGCGCAAAAAACCCGTCTCCGCGGCAACGGCAAAAAGGTGACAACGAACCTTTCCTCTGAATTTTTACCAAGACGGAACTCCGTCAGATGACCTTTGCTCTAGTGACGTCACTGGTCGTGTTTGTCGCAGTCATCGTCCAGGCAGCCGTTCATGCGGTGCGAATCGTCTCCGAAGGCGCCCTGCGACTGCAGCAGCTCGAACTCCTCGTCCAGAAAGTCCAGAGAGTTGTTGCTCGGCAGCCCGCGGATGGTGAACTTGTTGGAGACTTTGGCCCACTGCTCGCGGTTGGCGGCCACACGCTCGTACAGCTCGGCCGAGCGCGGGAAAAGTTCCTGCAGGAGCCTGGGAAAAGGTCAACAGAGCTGCATTAAAATCAGAGTTACGTCAGCCTGTTAACGGTCACCCGCCTTTCTGAGCTCAGATCTAAAATGTAATGTCTAACCGAGTTCCAACTTTCTATCTCAATTCTAGTTTGACTTGATCTCAATGCTGCATTCAACACTATTGATCATAAAACACTACAAAATTACACTGATGTTCAGGGACAGACATTACGGTGGTTCAGATTGTACCTATCAGGCCATTTTGTTTATTTAAACATTGGATTTATCCAAGTTAACATCAGTAAATGATGGAGTGCTGCAGGGCTCAGTGTTAGGCCCTCTGTTGTTTTCAGTATATATCCTGCAGCTTGCTAATATTATAAGAAAACATGGAATTATGTTCCACTGCTATGTCGATGATCACAATCTGATGAAATCTCTAAATTATCCAATCTGACAGAGTGTGTTAAAGATATAAAATACTGGATAACCAGTAATTTTCCTTTATTAATTTCAGATTTATTACTTATTGAACCAAAAAACTGTACACAGAATCTCTTCATCTAAAAGCATCCAGAAGGATGTTGCTTTAAAGACCTGTGATTGGGGAAAAAGCTCTACCGGCACACGGACAGTTAACAGGTTAAACGTCACATCTTGATAAATAAGCAGATTTAAACACGTCACATGCAAGAAATGAGCGTTGCTCTGACTTGTATATGGGCATGGCGATGTGCTCCATGAAGCTGATCTGGAGTTCAGGGATGTAGGCCTTCTCACGGTCCATCATCTCACTGGGTCTGTTTCCCATCGCCTTCTCCTAAAAATCAATCAATCGGTTTGCATTATTTAATTCTTCTGTACCATATTTGAAGCACCTCTAAATGATCAACATGATCAAAGCATCGCTGAAAAACACAACCTACTAACATGCCATCTGTCTTTTTTAACTGTACAAACTCGTGCTCCATGTGTTTCTGCTTTTAACAAGTAAATGTAAGAATAACTTTGATACTGTTAGTAATATTTCAAGATGAACACTTAATAGACTGCAGCAGGTTTACTTAATTATCCAGACATCATTTATTATAAAAATCATGAGTATCAAATATGATCATCAGGCTTTTGATGAAGGTTTATTTGTTCATCTGTCAATCATCATTGTATTGCACTATATGTTTTAAAACTACAGAGCTTTGATCATAAACTAATCCTTTAAATATCATCTTACTAAGACACATTATTGGCAGATATTGATATTTATATGCATTTATAAAGATCTCACTTGATTTACACTACAATCATCAGAATTTCATATAAATATCAGCATCTGCAGCACATTTCACCAAATTTAGCCTCTGAATAACACTGAGCTGATTTCTCTCCATATTTTCACTATATATTAGACAATATGAGCCATACAATCTAGATGGATCATATTTAAACATTAAAACACATAAACTTTTAGATTTGCTTTTATAGTTCATCTTAAGGTTCAATAAACTGTTTAATTAAAAAAAAAAGAAGATATTCATGACTACTGTTTCATATGTCAGGCTTTACAGGGTTAAACCAGGAAATAAAGTCTTCGTAATAAAAAAATGCTTTGATGTAAAACAAATAATAAATATTTGAGATTCCGCCTTAAATCTCTAAGTGATTCAAGTGATACATTTCAAAATTTATCATTATAAATTATCATTCTCATTCAACATTTGCATTCAAGAAGAAAAAAAGGCTCAAATTTAACTCACCAAATCACCCTGAGAGAAGAACTCTTTATAGATCAACTCCTGCAAAACAACAACAGAAGAGTGAAAAACACTGAAAGTGAACACTGAGTGTGTGTGTGTGAGTGTGTGTGTGTGTGTGTGTGTGTGTTACCGCAATCTTCCTGGTGGTTTTCCAGCCCTTGGTCTGGTCGGAGAGGTCACAGGAGGTCATGAGCAGACACAGCAGCAGACTGCGATGCGTTCGATTCTTCGAATTATAACCAACTGCAAACACATAAATGATGAAGAGACGGGGATTTAGTCTGGTTCTTCTCTCGTTAAATACTTAATAATCATTTGTGACGTGACTTTGAGCTTTGAACTTTTTATTTATTATTTTTATACTTTATTAAATTACTTCATCAAAATTATTTTTTAATATTAAAAATATTTGATATTCTGTGACAACACAATTGGAAAACTGAAAAGGAGAGACATGAGGATAATAATCATCTTGTGTCTGACCGTCGGCCATCTTCTGCAGATCTTTGAAGATCCTCAGGTGATGAGCCAGATCTGTGGCCAGGATGATGTCTCTGATCAGATCCAGCATGCGCTGATAGTCCTGAACACAGAAAGAGCAAAGCATCATGGTCAGGTGATGGACCACAAAATGATTTAGTTTCCATTTTTAACTAAAAAACACAAAAAACAAAACAAAATGATGCAGAGGGTCAGTGATGCACCTTTCTAGAGAACTTCTCAAAGATGTTGCAGCCGTGTGTGTTGAGGATCGCGATGGCCTGAGCAAAGTGATGTCTCTGAAACGCACACACACACACACACACACTGAATCACTGAGTGTGTTTGAGTGAGTTGAGCAGCAGAGGGCAGCAGACAATCACAAGTGTTCAGTCATAAACACCAGCTTAAACACACATTCACAGGTAGAAACACACTGGACCGCATCATGTTCATAGTGTAAACACTGATGCATTAAGACCGCCCACTCAACTGTCAATCAAACACAACAACACTTCTGTGTGGCTTTAACATAAAACAACGGCTCAATTCATTGGTCGAATTTGGGACAAACAGGGTTATTAACTGAAATAAAACTAAATAAAATAAAAATGAAATGAAATATAAAATAAAAAATATAAAATATGAACTCTAATAAATTAAAACTAAATACATTAAAATTAATCAATAAAAAATATTTAATTTATTAATATTAATACTAAATAATATTATAAAAATATGAAAAATGAAAATGACAATAGGAAAGTTTTGTTATTAAATAGGTAATTTTCTGCAACTATGCAGAACACACCACAAAACAATGCATGATGGGCAGTCATCACATACAGTACAGTCCAAAAGTTTGGAACCACTAAGATTTTTAATGTTTTTAAAAGAAGTTTGGTCTGCTCACCAAGGCTACATTTATTTAATTAAAAATACAGTAAAAAACAGTAATATTGTGAAATATTATTACAATTTAAAATAACTGTTTTCTATTTGAATATATTTCACAAAGTAATTTATTCCTGTGATCAAAGCTGAATTTTCAGCATCATTACTCCAGTCTTCAGTGTCACATGATCCTTCAGAAATCATTCTGATATGATGATCTGCTGCCCAAGAAACATTTATGATTATTATCAATGTTGAAAACAGTTGTGTACTTTTTCAGGATTCCTTGATGAATAGAAAGTTCAAAAGAACAGCATTTATCTGAAATACAAAGCTTCCTTAGCATTATACACTACCGTTCAAAAGTTTGGGGTCAGTAAGAATTTTTAGTTTTATTTTTTTGAAAATAATTTAAAGAAATGAATACTTTTATTCAGCAAGGATGCATTAAATCAATCAAAAGTGGCAGTAAAGACATTTATAATGTTACAAAAGATTAGATTTCAGATAAACACTGTTCTTTTGAACTTTCTATTCATCAAATAATCCTGAAAAAAATATTGTACACAAATATTTTGTACAATTGTACACATTAAATGTTTCTTGAGCAGCAGATCAGCATATTAGAATGATTTCTGAAGGGTCATGTGACACTGAAGACTGGAGTAATGATGCTGAAAATTCAGCTTTGATCACTGGAATAAATTACTTTGTCAAATATATTCAAATAGAAAACAGTTATTTTAAATTGTAATGATATTTCACAATATTACTGTTTTTACTGTATTTTTAATTAAATAAATGTAGCCTTGGTGAGCAGACGAAACTTCTTTTAAAAACATTAAAATCTTAGTGGTTCCAAACTTTTGGACTGTACTGTATATATATATATATATATATATATATATATATATATATATATATATATATATATATATATAGACACACACATTTATTTATTAATTTATATAATCATTTATATTATGAACTAAAAAACAAACAAACCTGAGATTAACTGACATTAGTTCATAATGTCAGTTAATCCCAGGTTTGTTTGTTTTTTTGTTACCAAACCATTATGTCAATGTCAGCAAACTGTAAAAATGTTTATTTTAATATCTAAATTAAAAACAGAAAATATAAAAATAAAAATAGTAAAAAACAGAAGTACGAAAATAACTAAAACTAAATAAACTAAAATGAAACTGAAAACACTATGTAAATAAAAATAAAACAAAACAAAAGTACTAAAACTTTTACTAAACATAAAAGAAAAACTAATTCAAAACATTAATAAAATAAATAACATTAGTCATTATTAGCTGGATATAAACATGTCAACTGTATCTCAGAATATGAATGATGTTAAAGCGCTGTACCTCCATCACAGAGCCCTCTGAACTGTACAGAGCCGCCAGGACGGATTGCTGATGAAAACAACAAATGAAGAAAACACTTTATTTACTACATTTCATGCAGTCGAGATTCACACAGACTGACGAGGGTTCAGGACGTACCGAAGCCACCTGAAAGGAGTTGTTGGTTCCTCGATGGTCCAGATCGTGACACATGCAGGACACAAAGAGCGCCAGAATCTCTATATCTCTGAAACACACACACAGACTGATCTGAGCACACTGACCGACAGCAGCGTCCGTGCGGTGTGTGTGTGTGTGTGTGTGTTCTTACTCGAGGTAGTTGGATAGTTCCAGGTTCTTGTACAGCAGGTAGCAGAAGTGTGAGACAGAGAAGGCGTGCATCCAGTTGTGGTACGGAGGATCTCTGTAGCCCTTCTTCACCATCAGACAAAACCTGAACAACAGGAAAATGAAGAACCTCATTACAGATTCCTCTCAGTTGATTGACGCTCCGTCAGTCTGAAGCGCAACATCCCTCGATGATGTCAGGTATGACTTATAGATGAGGCGCTCCGTCGCCTGGCAACAGCATCAGCATCAAATATACATGAGATCAACAGAAGACTGTCAAAGGAATCAAAGTCCGTGTGTGTAACCAGGAAAACCATGTCAGGGTCAGTAAGTCTCTTTAAAGCATCAGATGTTTTTATGACAGGGCAGAGTTCATTTGTAGGACATTTATTACCATCAAAAACGTGTTTAAATACTTTTTTAGACGTTGATCAGGTGTGTGTCTGTACCTGGCTAATGTGTGCAGGTCGATCTTGTAGGTGTTTATGAAGCCCATGTCTTCAAACATGCTCAGAACGCCCTGTGGGAGACACACACACACACACACATCATGAGTGTTTCTCTTCGGTTGGTTCATGTGATCTCGTTGTGTGTGTCGTACCATAGGCGTGCTGTCGTCCGGCAGAGACCGCGGCGTGTAAGTGAACTCGGCGAAGTTGGGGTGGATTATCTGGACCGGCTCAATGCCGATGTCCAGAAGTTTAGTGACCTCTTCCTCCGACACCTTCATGTGGTACATCATCATTTCATTGGCCAGATGACTGCGGAACTGAGCCTCATGGACCTTCTTATACAGGAGAGACTGAAACACACAGATATAGATATAAATAAATACATTAAATATCATATATATATATATATATATATATATATATATATATATATATATATATATATATATATATATATATATATATATATATATATACACGCAGCATTTTTGCTTGTTTTATATATATATATATATATATATATATATATATATATATAACAAAAATTATATACAGATACCTATATATACCTATATATATATATATATATATATATATATATAACAAAAAATATATACACACGCCTATATATATATATATATATATATATATATATATATAAAATCATAATTAATTATAATATTTAATTATTATATTTATTTATATATATATATATATATATATATATATATATATATATATATATATATATATATATATATATATATATATATATATAAATAAATTAAATATAAATATAGATATAAATATATCAACATTTTAAATGTATATACAGGGTTCATACACATACTGTAAAATGAAATTTCAGGACTTCCGAGGATTTTTCAAGCACTACTTATTTTTTGTTTTCAAGGACAATATCTTTATTATCTTTCAAATTCTAAAGAAGATAAATAGATAAATAAAAATATACTAATAAAACAAAATGGTACAAATAAAGTGCAAGGGAACATTAGCAAACCCTAGATCTTTCAGTGCATGGAACAGCAAATAGGAAGAGTGCATAAACTTCTTATACAATTCAAAATACTCTTTGTAATAACAAAAGAAAAAGGCTTTATTGGCTATTACTGTTCAATAAATAATCTTTTATATTATAATGTTGGCATACTTGGCATTGAGAAACGGTCTGTATGTTAATGATGGGGGTTTTAATGAAGGTTACACCATTATGCCAGTAGATGGCGGCGAGGGACTGTGAGTTAGTAGACCTGGAATGATGCAAGGTTGTAACAAAGGAATTATTTTAACTTTGAAGCTGAATCTGACGCTTCACTTCAAGAGATCAATCCACTGACCAGCGCTGTCAGTCATGGGAAATCCCCTTAACCATTAAAAGGATAAAGATATCGCTTTCCTCATTCAAAATGATCTTTTCCCCATGAATATATGATTGACCCTAAGAATGAAAGCTGTATCATACACTTGGCTTTAATTTGCATGAAAAGACTGTGTTTGTGTTTTTTTTTTCATACTGTTTTTCAATAATTCATGCACTTTTCAAGTAACTCTTCATAAACATGGACTTCATTTTCAAAAAGTCAAATTCAAGTATTTCAAGCACCTTGTACGAACCCTGTACATAAAGTAGACATTTCTAAGCTATTAAGTTGTGCAGTGATGTAGAAACTCGTACATGAGCGATACTGATGCCGCAGTAGATGGAGAAGGCCGTCGCCAGATCCTCATCAAAACGATTGAACCACGGACCGTTCGTTTTATTCACCAGTTCTGCCACTCCAATCACCTCTGATGAGAAACACAAGAGTCAGACAGACGGCAGACAGAGAGACAGAGGTCAGGACAGACAGATCAGTACAGTTCGATGTTCTCCAGCGTCTCTGTGGTCGAGTCGGAGCTCACGTGGTTGATGCACGTCAACATCGCTTTGACTCAAATGTCTCTGATCGCCCTCAACATCTCTGCAAGCGAGCAGAACGACTACAGCACAAAAACATCACATGCAATGCCTTCGAGTACACACACATTTAATGTCACACTCCACTTTGAGTTCATTCTCTCTGAAACGCCTGCCTTTAGCGGCTCATTTTAACGAGGTTGTTTGTGGTAATTGTGTTTGTAACGTGTGTCAGGACTGAACCTTCACTGCTTTAAAGGATTAGCTCACTTTCAAATGAAAATACCCCAAGCTTTACTCACATTCAAGCCATCCTACTTCAGAAGGCCTTTATGAACCCCCCGGAGCTGTGTGGAGTTTTTGATTGATGAATGTACGTTCTTGAGCTTCAAACTCGTTGATTCTGTTCACTGCCATTATAAAGATTGTGTTCATCAGAAAAAAGAAAGTCATATACACCTAGGATGGTTTGAGAGTAAAGCTTGGGCTAATTTTCATTTTAAAGTGAACTAATCCTAAAACATTGTAAATTTACAGCAGGTTTCACTGGCATATCTACATGTTTTTGGTGGGAATATTGATAGAATTGGTTCTAATTTCCTTAATATGATGGACAGATAGTGTCATGAGAGATGTTGACGCGTCAGGGCAGTATTTGCTATTCCTGGTGCATTGTGGGATTTCACAGCACTCTGGATACCTGTGGGACTCCCACACCTGTCCATATAGAGTCCATCATTCTCTCTCTCATTTCAGAGTGAAAATGACAAAAAAATTTTACTTTTTAAAATATTATTACAATGTAAAATAACTCTTTTCTGTTTGAATATATTTCAAAATTTAATTTATAAACTTTTAAAAATGATTTTACATTATATATATATATATATATATATATATATATATATATATATATATATATATATATATATATATATATATATAAATTTATTTCCAGGTCTGAAAATCACTTTTTTCCCCTGAAACATTCCACAGATCAGAAAAGCCTCCAGGATTGACGTGTCTGACCTTCATTTTCGTCTTTGATGGGGAAGCAGAGGATGTTTCTCGTCCTGAAGCCCGTGCTGTCGTCCACACCGCGGTAAAACAGGGGGTGGGAATACGCATCCTTGATGTTGAGGATCTTCCCAGTGGTGGCGACATGGCCAGCGATGCCCTGATCCGCCGGGATACGAAACTCCTTCTGCTCATAACGGACAGACATTACATTATGTCGACATTACATAGATTTCTATTGTTTATTGTCTATATATATATACGCACAACCCGAATTCCAGAAATGTTGGGACGTTTTTTTAAATTTGAATAAAATAAAAGGAAAAGACTTTCAAATCACCGAATCACATGAGCCAATATTTTATTCACAATGGAACATAGATAACATAACAAATGTTTAAACTGAGAAATTTTAAAATTTTATGCACAAAATGAGCTCATTTCAAATTTGATGCCTGCTGCAGGTCTCAAAATAGTTGGGACGGGGGCATGTTTACCATGGTGTAGCATCTCCTCCTCTTTTCAAAACGGCGTGAAGACTTCTGGGCATCGAGGTTATGAGTTTCTGGAGTTTTGGTGTTAAATTTGGTCCCATTCTTGCCTGATATAGATTTCCAGCTGCTGAAGAGTTTGTGGTCGTCTTTGATGTATTTTTCGTTTACGACGTTGACGATGGCGCTTCTGGACCATGTTCACATATGGCTTCCTTTTTGCATGATAGAGCTTTAGTTGGCATCTGCAGATGGCACGGCGGATTGTGTTTACCGTCAGTGGTTTAGTTAGCATCTGCAGATGGTACGGTGGACTGTGTTTACTGACAGTGGTTTAGTTGGCTTCTGCAGATGGCGCGGCGGATTGTGTTTACTGACAGTGGTTTAGTTGGCTTCTGCAGATGGCGCGGCGGATTGTGTTTAATGACAGTGGTTTAGTTGGCATCTGCAGATGGCACAGCGGATTGTGTTTACCGTCAGTGGTTTAGTTGGCATCTGCAGATGGCACGGCGGATTGTGTTTACTGACAGTGGTTTAGTTGGCTTCTGCAGATGGCGCGGCGGATTGTGTTTAATGACAGTGGTTTAGTTGGCATCTGCAGATGGCATGCCGGATTGTGTTTACCGTCAGTGGTTTAGTTGGCATCTGCAGATGGCACAGCCGATTGTGTTTAATGACAGTGGTTTAGTTGGCATCTGCAGATGGCACGGCGGATTGTGTTTACTGACAGTGCTTTAGTTGGCATCTGCAGATGGCACAGCCGATTGTGTTTAATGACAGTGGTTTAGTTGGCATCTGCAGATGGTACGGTGGACTGTGTTTACTGACAGTGGTTTAGTTGGCATCTGCAGATGGCACAGCCGATTGTGTTTAATGACAGTGGTTTAGTTGGCATCTGCAGATGGTACGGTGGACTGTGTTTACCGACAGTGATTTCTGGAAGCATTCCTGGGCCCATTTAGTAATGTCAGTGACACAATCATGCCGATGAGTGATGCAGTGATGATGTTATGCACTGTAGATGATGAGATTTGCAAAGCCTTTGTAATTTGAGGAATTGAGGAACATTGTTTTCAAAGTATTCCACAATCTTTTTACGCACTCTTTCACAGCTCTGCCCATCTTTACCTCTGAGGGACTCTGCCTCTCTAAGACATCCTTTTGATAGCTAATTATGTTACTGACCTGATATCAGTTAACTTAATTAGTTTTTAGATGTTCTTCCAGCTGAATCTTTTCAAAATGTCTTGCTTTTTCAGCCATTTGTAGCCCCTGTGCCAACTTTTTTGAGACCTGTAGCAGGCATCAAATCTGAAACTAGCTCATTTAGTGGATAAAAGTGTAAATTTTTTCCATTTAAACATTTGTTATGTTATCTATGTTCTATTGTGAATAAAATATTGGCTCATGTGATTTGAAAGTCTTTTAGTTTTCTTTTTTTTTTTTTTAAATTTAAAAAATATCCCAACATTTCCAGAATTCGGATTGTGTATATATACACACACACTCATTGTACCTCGTCATCGTTCACGACTCCTCCATCAAACACTTTAGCCACGAGTTCATGACTGACCCGATCCAACAGGAACACCGAACAACTGAGAGATGAAGAGCGAAATCACTGAAATAACACTGTGAAACATGACTAAATAAATCCGTCACATCTCTGCACTGTTTCATCTCTTTCTGCATTAGTACACAGTGTGTGTGTGTGTGTATAATCTGTTTTATTAAATGTTACAATATTTGATTGGAGGTAATTGATATTTATGAGCTGCTGCTCATGTCATGCTAACAGTTTGCAATGCTGGAATTGGTTTGGACGAAACCCAAAACTATCAGAGGCGTAATTAAGCTTATGTGTGTCTCACATCTCAGCGTTGCTCAGGTTTCTGGCCTCGACGATGATCTCCTGCAGCAGCACAGACACGTCATCTGAACGAGAGAGAGACGCACAGTCAAATAAACGGCATCATTTCTCATTAAGTTTTTAAATGTGAAGCTGTTTCATCACACGCAGAGTCACAGCTTCCACATCCAAAATGTTCTTCAGTGTTGACGTGAAAACCACTTGACTGGAATCTGATATTACTGCTGTAAACTTCTATTCCATTAACCAGCACGAGAACTGTAACTATTGATGAAAGATTTTAGAAAGATGCAACAGATCCTAAAACAAACTACAGATATTTGACAGCTGATTAACATTAACCATCATCCCACACGGCCTCCATGACATCAGCAAAAAGGTAAGTTGTTTCAATTGTGCTTTTCACAACACAAAATGTTTAGAATATCCCAAAAACACACTTCAAGGTCGTACAGATCAGATTAGAGCTGGGCGATGATATAGTTACAAAATCAAGCAGTTGAGATTTCCAGAGGTGCTTTTGATGAAAGATAATGAAGACAAACATGTTTTTTTAATATAATAATGTCACTGATGATTCATTCACAATCAGACTATGAATATGAATTATGAGAATAAATGTATTCAGTGTTGATTCATGTTAAACATTCAGATTTATTCATGTGATTTTGACTCACCGAGGTGTGTGAAGAGATTTTTAGCCACTTGAAGAAGAGCCTGAAGAAAAATAAGAGTCAAACATCAAGAAAGACACAATAACAAATGTGTGTGTGTGTGCTGTCATGAGAGATGTTGACGCGTCACGGCAGTATTTGCTATTCCTGGTGCATTGTGGGATTTCACAGCACTCTGGATACCTGTGGGACTCCCACACCTGTCCATATAGAGTCCATCATTCTCTCTCTCACTCGCTCTCCAATTCAGTTCAATTCAGTTCATACAGTACAGCTTCACTGGTATTACAAAATAACCTTTTGTATTGCCAAAGCATTAGAGAAAACCATTATATAGTGCTGTCAAATCAATTAATTGCGATTAATCACATCTAACATAAAAGTTTGTAAATATACAGTATAATATCTGTATCTCACCTGACACTCAAACTTGAGCTTCTGCTCCTTCTGGAAGGCCAGTGTGCTGGTGAGAACCGTCGAGGTGTAACAGAAACAGTGTTGAATCACATGCTCATCCGTCTCCATGTACCTGAAAACAGACACAATATTACTGCAACATAAACCACACAAATTATCATTCAATCTGAGGTCAAGAGGTCAAACTAATATTATATGAGCTGATGATTTATTTCAACATTTTTGCAACCCTGTTATCAAAACATGGGATGCGTGAATGATGTTTAAAACCATGATTCATGAGATTTTCTTTTGTTACAGCATTAAACATTACTGTAAATAAACATCCAAATTAAACATATTAATGAACATCTATGTCGAAAGTTATAAAAAAAAAATGAAAACCATTCATCAAACATCTAAAACACACAAAAAGATCATTTAATAATATGAAGAATAATTTAATAATATACACACACACAAATCATGTTTATATGACCTCTAGAACTGAAATATGAAAAGAACGACAGAACGAAATGAGACAAATAGATGGAGAGATGAAACAGAGAGAAACTCAATATCAAATATCAAATGTTCAGATCTCGTCGTGAAGAATTTCATTTCCTTTATCTGCGCGAGACGTCACGCTTCAGTCCAGACGCTCGTACACGAGACTCGGAGCGTCTGACGCTCACGCCACACAACAGCTTTAATCTGTCTTCATTGTGTCACTCCGTTCAGATTATGAGCACACAAACTTTGTGGAAATGTGAAGGAATATAATACCAGTCCAATGTTTTAAAAGATACAAAATTGCTTTTGAAAGAAGTAGAAACTGTCATACACTACAATTCAAAAGTTTGGTGTCAGTAAAATTATTTTAAAAAAAATGTATAATAATCTAATTATTCAGCAAGGATGCAGCTGTTTTATTTTACATTTTAATATATTTAACTGGTAACACTGACTTTTCCCTCAATAAACTCCTAATTTACTGTTTATTAATAGTTAGTAAGGTAGTTGTTAAGTTCAGGTATTGGGTAGGATTAATAATGTAGAATAAGGTCATGCAGAATAAGGCATTAATATGTGCTTTAATAATTATTAATACATAGACAAAATTCTAGTAATATGCATGCCATTTAGCAACTAGTTAAAAGACCCGTAAATAAGTGTTACCTATTAACTTGTATAAGAGATTTTTGTATTTAGGATGTGTGAATACTGTTTAAAACCATTATTTATGGGCTTTTGGTATTTGTTACAGCAATAAACATTTAAAGTAAACATATCAATGAATATCAAGGTCAAAAGTTATTTAAAAATAAGAAAGAATGGGTTACAAATTATGTTAAATTAAGCTTTCTGGGACTAAAACACTTACATTTTCCATTTAAATTAACTCAAATTTTACATTTAGTAATGCTGAAAATTCAGTTTTTATCACAGGAATAAATTACACTTTACTATATATTCACATAGAAAACAGATATTTTAAATTGTAATAATATTTCACATCATGCCGTGTTCATGTTTGTTAGCACACCTCTGTCCTCCCAGCTTGTTGAATGTGCACGCTAGCGCCACCACCTGTCCAGTGGCTTGACTGATGACAGGAACGCAGAGCATCGAGTTTGGCTCGAACCCCAGCAAACTGCTCAACAACCCGCGCTCCTCCTGCACACACACACACACACACACACACACACACAACCTTATCAATCCATCATACAGGAAACACTGGAGATGACCAACATCTGTAAACACAAGCAGCATGTCAACATGTGTGTGTGAGTGTTTTATGTGTCGTGAGTCTGATCCTGATTAAAGTGAAGGATAGTGACAGTTTCTGTGCCAGCTGAACCCATTTAACACAGATGATCTGTCTGTCTGTGCTCATAATTAGCTGGTTTTGGAGAGCTGTCAGCTGGGAATGAATGAAAAAAGCAATATTACTAGCAGCAGCTGCATGTGTGTGTGTGTGTGTGTGTGTGCACTGACCTGGCTGACGTCCTGTAGTGTAATGGATTTCTTTGTCTCCACCACCTGCCCGAAGCGACCGAACATGAGCTGCAGAGAGAGAGACAATATTCACACACACATTTATAATTATCTATTTGGCAGATGCTTACATCCAAAGCAACTTGCACTGCATTCAAGGTATATGTTTTATTTGATTCAAAACTCTACAGTTTGAGTTACTGAACACAGAAAAACTTACTGGAAAACTGATTTCCTCTTCCAAAACTTTATCGCCAACAACCTGTAGAAAAAATACACTGTGTGTGAGTGTATGTTTACCTCTGTGTGTGTGTGTGCGTGCGTGTGTGTGTGTGTGTGTGTGTGTGTGTGTGTGAATTTTATCTGTGCATCTGGAAAACTTAAACTTGACAACTTTAGAAAAAAATATACAAAACTACCAGTCAAAAGTTTGGAATAGTTTGTTCACCACGGCTGCATTTCTTTGACCAAAAATACAGTAAAAATTGTGAAATATTATTCCAGTGTAAAATAACTGGTTTATTAATAACAGTTTTAAAATAACTGTTGTTATTAATGCGTCTTTACTGAATAAAAGTATTAATTAATTTATTTATTTTTTCATTAAAAAAACTTACTCATCCCAAAATTTTGAATGTTTCACAGTTGACACCAAAAAAATTGAGCAAATAAATGCAGCCTTGGTGAACATAAGAGATTCAAAAAAGAAATTTTGAGGAAATTTCTCATCAGATTTTCCCCAAATTTTAGGCAGATGTTCTTGAGACCCTGCTTTTGGAGGGGAGAATGTTTTATTTTTGATAATATTCATTTGATAATAGTTTGATAATATTTTGTAACATCTAGATTCAGAAAACTCACTGAATTCGTTTCCTATACAGATTCAGTGTGTGTGTGTGTGTGTGTGTGTGTGTGTGTGTGTGTGTGTGTGTGTGCGTCACCTGACAGAAGAGTTGGTGATTGTCTTCAGACACCAGCAGTAAACAGCAGGACTGCGACTGAGTTTCTTTCTGCAACTGAAATAGAAATTCACACACATCAGACATGAACACCTTTTCACTATTTTAAACCATTTTCAATATTGCCTATAAATAATTGTTCTAGTTCAACAGTTTTCAACTAGCTGTAACCATAACCGTAGAAAAAATGCATTCACAGAGCATTAATTTTCATAACTCATTATAAACATTGCCCTTGTGACATGACAAATATACCAGATAGATCATAGATTTACACCAGGAAACAAAACGAGCACAGAAAGGAAAAGATCTGACAGCGAGATATTAAATCAGACATTAATACAAACAAATCTAGCTTCATGTCAGGTGCTTCTGAAAGCTGAATGAGGGAAAGAGAAACGCAGACGGCTGCTCAGACTCTTTACCTTCTGGAGTGATTTATTTGGAAAGGCGACAGACAGCGTTCATTTTTCAAACCAGCAATTCGTAAAATGTTTTTCCGTAATTCAGACTGAACGGCGTAATGTAATCATATCATTTCAGGGATTATTGCATTCTGGAGATTAAATTGTGTCGGGCAATAACTCAGAGAGGGGTTACGACTCAAACACGTGTGTGTACGGCAGGTGTAGGTCATGAAAGTCATTCATGCAGAAATAAAATAAAATAATAAAATAAAAGTAAAGTAAAGTAAAATTTAAAATTTAAATTAAAATAAATTAAGTCACATGTGTTGACTGTTATTCCATCATGTGATGTTTAGTTACAAAGAAAACAAACACTAATCATGCTAAATTGTTAAAAGGTCAATATGGAACTCATATTTATAAGTATTTATTAAAAGTTAAAAGTTTACTTTTATCATTATTATTATTATTAAAACAAATTTTTAAAAAGATAAACATAAATATATACATGCATATAAAGTTCAATAATGGTCACAAAAGTTTTTACAAAAAGGTTCCATTAGTTAACGTTGGTTAATGCATTAACATTAACTAACAATAACTGTGTGTGTGTGTGTGTGTGTGTGTGTGTGTGTGTGTGTGTGTGTGTGTGTGTGTGTGTGTGTGTGTGTGTGTGTGTGTGTGTGTGTGTGTGTGTGTGTGTGTGTGTGTGTGTGTGTTCTTTCCTATTTACAATGTGAATAAATACAGATAAGCTTTTATATTATGCGAATGATCCTTCAGGCACTGACCTGTAGAGCACAAATCTCAGACACACACACACACACACAAACTTTCATTTCCATAACAGTGAGCAGCAATAAACATAATGACCTGTAAGTGAGCACATAAATCTAATGTCCTGCTCCAAACAAACGCCGGTCAGACAAACTGATCTGCTGATCCGGCTGCATTTGTTTCTGTATCTTTCCATGACCTCTGTTGTGTTTATACCAAACTAATGATATTTTCTCTCCCTTAAATGTCACAGAAAGCAGCATAATGCTAGATTTTGTGACTTTTTTTCTTTCTTTTTGTTGTTGTGCATTGCTATGTGGTTGCTAGGGCATTACTAGGTTACTACTTTTATTATGTCCAAACATGGTGTCTATGTAGGCACAATTAGTTCATGTTCTCTCAGCACAAAGTCAAATGACACTGAATAGAAAAGCATGTGTGTGTGTTTGACTCGTGACTTTGGTTGAGACTGAGGTTAATTGTTTTGCGAGCTTATTTCTTTGAGTTGTTGTAATTTAATAAGAGTCCAGAGGGACTGTAAATCAGTGAAAAGCTCGGCGACCTTCACGAGGAGCTGGAGGCGTCGGGCTCTCAATAAAAGCCACGCGACCTTCCTCATACATAACTACACAAAAACAGATCAATGCTGTTGTTACTCGAGGACTCGGAGCAGAAAGCCAGTTCTGTTCTCTTTTTAAAGACTGTTTTGTTCAGCTGTTAGTGTCATATACTTACATAGTTGATGACTTTAAGCTGCAGAGAGGCGGCGTCCAGATCGTACAGCTCACCTGTCAATCACACAGATGCAGTATTTGACTGTCCAAAACTCACGTCAGGTCTGGGTGGTTGCTATAGGCTATAAAGTTAATCAAGGATTCTTGTGTTCTGAAATGAACATTATGTCACATGCAATATCAAACTCGATTATTTCACAGCGCTTCAATGCTACAGTAAGACAGACGTGTTTTTACCACACAGCTGTAAGATCTTGCGGTCGAGTTCTCTGTAGTCCTCCGGCTGTGGGCTGGGTTTGGGCTCCGCTGGTGCATTGTGGGATTGCCCATGTGGCCGTTTGGAGCATCTCTGCACATCTCTCACTCGCTTACACGCC
The DNA here is from genome assembly GCF_024489055.1 of Chanodichthys erythropterus. Classification (NCBI taxonomy): domain Eukaryota; kingdom Metazoa; phylum Chordata; class Actinopteri; order Cypriniformes; family Xenocyprididae; genus Chanodichthys; species Chanodichthys erythropterus. Next base: position 711,889 of record NC_090237.1, read on the forward strand.
ACGGTGAGCTGATGGACACATACACACACACACACATACACACTCAATATAAATTTAAATAATCGGGGTATTTCCAGAAAGTTTTAAACATGCGATTGAAAGAAGCTCATCCTGACCCCACTGCACATGACAACTACCAGCCTACCTCTAAACTCCCTCATTTCAAAGGTTTTGGAAAAAGTTGCACTCTTACAGTTTACTTCATACCTGGATACCATTTAATATTTTGTTTCAATCTGGTTTAAGAGCGCTGCATTGCTGAAGGTTATAAATGACCTTCTGCTGTCCATTGATTCTGGGTCTTCTGCTATCCTGATGCTTTTAGATTTGAGTGCCGCATTTGACACCATTGATCATGATGTTCTTCTGAAATGATCGAGTGTGTTGTTGGAGATCAGGGCATATCTTGACAGTGGTTCACCTCATACTTTCTCTGTAAATATTACTGAATCATTCCCTTCACCCTCTGCACCTATCCATTGTGGTGTTCCACAGGGATCTATTCTTTGCCCTCTTTTGTTTTCCCTCAACATGCTTCCTTTAGGCTCAATATTCCAGAAACAAAACATAAATTATCTATCTATCTATCTATCTATCTATCTAGATCTACACACAAAAACACAAAAAAGTGTTGTTCAGCTTTGTAGCCTGTTAAGGATTGAAATCGCAGATGGTACAAAGCTCTTTTTGAAGCGAGCCCTTCTCCATGTCGGGGTCCTGTACCTGCGCCCGGAGGGCAGGAGAGTGAAGTGGAAGTTGAGGGGGTGCTCTGGGACTATTATTATGGTTTGGGCAAGGCGGGCTATTGCTCTGTCATTGAGTTCTGTGATGTTGGGTGTAGGGGAGTGTATTATTTTTGAAGCTATGTATGTTATTTTATTCAGTTTGTTTTTGTTGGTGACTGACAGCATGGTGTATGGTGCATCTATCTATCTATCTATCTATCTATCTATCTATCTATCTATCTATCTATCTATCTATCTATCTATCTATCTATCTATCTATCTGATGCTAAGTATTCAGACCACCTTAAATTTTTCACTCTTTGTTATATTGCAGCCATTTGCTAAAATCATTTCTTTCCTCATTAATGTACACACAGCTCCCCATATTGACAGAAAAACACAGAATTGTTGTGATTTTTGCAGATTTATCAAAAAAGAAAAACTGAAATATCACATGGTCCTAAGTATTCAGACCCTTTGCTCAGTATTTAGTAGAAGCACCTTTTGATCTAATACAGCCATGAGTCTTTTTGTGAAAGATGCAACAAGTTTTTCACACCTGGATTTGAGGATCCTCTGCCATTCCTTCTTGCAGATCCTCTCCAGTTCTGTCAGGTTGGATGGTAAACGTTGGTGGACAGCCATTTTTAGGTCTCTCCAGAGATGCTCAATTGGGTTTAAGTCAGGGCTCTGGCTGGGCCATTCAAGAACAGTCACAGAGTTGTTGTGAAGCCACTCCTTCGTTATTTTAGCTGTGTGCTTAGGGTCATTGTCTTGTTGGAAGGTAAACCTTCGGCCCAGTCTGAGGTCCTGAGCACTCTGGAGAAGGTTTTCGTCCAGGATATCCCTGTACTTGGCCAAATTCATCTTTCCCTCGATTGCAACCAGTCGTCCTGTCCCTGCAGCTGAAAAACACCCCCACAGCATGATGCTGCCACCACCATGCTTCACTGTTGGGACTGTATTGGACAGCTGATGAGCAGTGCCTGGTTTTCTCCACACATACCGCTTAGAATTAAGGCCAAAAAGTTTTATCTTGGTCTCATCAGACCAGAGAATCTTATTTCTCTCATCTTGGCAAACTCCATGCGGGCTTTCATGTGTCTTGCACTGAGGAGAGGCTTCTGTCGGGCCACTCTGCCATAAAGCCCCGACTGGTGGAGGGCTGCAGTGATGGGTGACTTTCTACAACTTTCTCCCATCTCCCAACTGCATCTCTGGAGCTCAGCCACAGTGATCTTTGGGTTCTTCTTTACTTCTCTCTCCAAGGCTCTTCTCCCCCGATAGCTCAGTTTGGCCGGACGGCCAGCTCTAGGAAGGGTTCTGGTTGTCGCAAACATCTTCCATTTAAGGATTATGGAGGCCACTGTGCTCTTAGGAACCTTAAGTGCAGCAGAAATGTTTTTGTAACCTTGGCCAGATCTGTGCCTTGCCACAATTCTGTCTCTGAGCTCTTCAGGCAGTTCCTTTGACCTCATGATTCTCATTTGCTCTGACATGCACTGTGAGCTGTAAGGTCTTATATAGACAGGTGTGTGGCTTTCCTAATCAAGTCCAATCAGTATAATCAAACACAGCTGGACTCAAATGAAGGTGTAGAACCATCTCAAGGATGATCAGAAGAAATGGACAGCACCTGAGTTAAATATATGAGTGTCACAGCAAAGCGTCTGAATACTTAGGATCATGTGATATTTAAGTTTTTCTTTTTTAATAAATCTGCAAAAATGTCAACAATTCTGTGTTTTTCTGTCAATATGGGGTGCTGTGTGTACATTAATGAGGAAAAAAAAAATGAAATTAAATGATTTTAGCAAATGGCTGCAATATAACAAAGAGTGAAAAATGTAAGGGGGTCTGAATACTTTCCATACCCACTGTATGTATGTATGTATGTATGTATGTATGTATGTATGTATGTATGTATGTATGTATGTATGTATGTATGTATGTATCTATCTATCTATCTATCTATCTATCTATCTATCTATCTATCTATCTATCTATCTATCTATCTATCTATCTATCTATCTATCTATCTATCTATCTATCCATCTGTCTGTCTATCTGTCTATCTATCGTTCTTTCTATCTATCTATCTATCTATCTATCTATCTATCTATCTATCTATCTATCTATCTATCTATCTATCTATCTATCTATCTATCTATCGTTCTATCTATCTATCTATCTATCTATCTATCTATCTATCTATCTATCTATCTATCTATCTATCTATCTATCTATCTATCTATCTATCTATCCATCTGTCTGTCTATCTGTCTATCTATCGTTCTTTCTATCTATCTATCTATCTATCTATCTATCTATCTATCTATCTATCTATCTATCTATCTATCTATCTATCTATCGTTCTTTCTATCTATCTATCTATCTATCTATCTATCTATCTATCTATCTATCTATCTATCTATCTATCTATCTATCTATCTATCTATCTATCTATCCATCTGTCTGTCTGTCTATCTGTCTATCTATCGTTCTATCGTTCTTTCTATCTATCTATCGTTCTATCTATCTATCTATTTAAACACAATAAGCTTATATGTGTACAATGATATAAAACAACGAATATAAACACTACTTGATTGACATTATGCATATTGATTATATTGCGCACATGTGGAGCAAGTTAATACATTTTAATGCAACGTTATGAATACAAACATGTTTTTTCTTCAATTTTAATTCATATCGACTTCAACCAGCTCAGAGCACAAACCGAGGGATGAACGACATTTCCTTTTCTCATCTCAGTCCTTTGATCTCTTATGACAGAAATTGGATCGCAATCCCTTTTTCTGATCTTCATATCTATTTTCATAAAAGGGCAAATAACTATGACCGTTTGTAAATGGCCTTCAGATTTATTGCCTGTTCAGTTCGCCTCTATTCTGTTTTATTTTCTCTCTCTCTCTCTGTCATGTTCATTATGTTTTCTGATCCAGACTCGACATACACACACTTTTGCGAACATTACGAGGGCAAACACAGCTAATGGAGGACGACGGTCTCTCTTTCTTTCCTCTGCTTCTGTTCTTCCGTCTCACTGAAACATGTCAGACGTTTGATTACCAGAGCAGATAAAGAACGAGTGAATATGAGAGTGACATCTAACGGGTGTTTGTTCTGCTATCTTCACTTTATTGAAGACACTGGATTGACCAATCAGAAGACAAGACCACGACTGTACATTATAATGTACAGTACAAGAGAATATCACATCAAAAACAGAATGAACTTCTATTCAACAAATCTACTGCTGCTGTTTCTTTCTCTTTATTCCACGACTCTTTCCTTTCATTCGCTATTTGTTTGCTCTCTTGTTCAGAAGATGCTTTTAAAGCGTCTGATGTTAAATTGCTTCTCTAATCAACAGAATCAAAGCTCTGTGGAGTGTGTGTGTGTGTGTGTGTGTGTGTTCTGATGATGATAATGATGATGATGGTATGATGAAAGCTTTTGGACCCTTATCACCTCAAATAAAACCTGAGGAGATGGAGGAAGTTTGGCTTTTGACTCCACAGAGAGAAACATGAGGATGAAAGAGCCCTTACAGGAATATACCACGGTTTCCACCAAAATACTATAGTAAGAGTTTGAAATGAAATGATTCGTTCTTATGGATCTATACGCACCGGGGGGATGGAAATCTATTTGAAAAAATAAACAAATTAATAAAAATATATATATTTTCTTATAGTAAAAATTATTGTGATACTATAGTAAATTTAACTATGGGGTTAATATTATTATTTAAGGGGGGGAAATAAAACAAAATATAAAATAAAATAAAATAAAATAAAATAATGAAATTACAAAAAATAACAAATAAATAATATAATTAAAAATAAATAAATAAAATGCTAATTTTACAGTAGTAAAAATAACGGGTACTATGGTAAATTTCTGTATTTTTAGAGAGTGCTATTCTTATTTTTGGGGAAAAAATAAATAAAATAAAATAAATAAATAAATTAAAAAATAATTAATATAAAAAATAAATAAAAATAAATAAATAAAAAATAAATAAATATAAAAATAAATAAAAAATTATCATTGAGAAAAAAAATCAATTTAAAAAATGAAAATTTTAAAGTAGTAACAATAACTGTGGTACTATTGTAAATTTCTATATGGTAGAAAGAGCTAATATTACAAGATGTGTTTACGTTCTCTGTGGCTGTGTGTTTCGCTCTGGGATGAGTGTGAGGTGTGTGTTGTGTCTTACGTGTTTTTCCAGGATGTTCAGGTTTTGTTCGTCTTGTTCAGTCAGTAGTTTACTGCAGAGCTGTTGAGAGAGTGACAGACACTGTGTCAAATAAATCACACAATCCATTACTTCCCTCAGCAAAAGACCTGCTCTATTTCTGCCAGCGCTCACACACACACACACACACACACTCGTCCTCTGGGGATATGCTCCATTTGCTTTAGGGGTCACACTGTGACCTTTGATCCCTGAGTCCGTCTGCAAGAGTCCCAGAGAGACACTCAACACACACACTTCCCATGAGACACAGCTGCTGATCTAATAGTGCTGACACTAAAGGACAGAAATAAAAAGAAAAATCGAACATTCAGTTAGATCCTTTTTAAAAGAAATAAATACTTTTATTCATCAAGGACGCATTAAATTGATCAAAAGTGACAGTAAAGACATTTATAATGTTACAGAATATTTCTATTTTAAATAAAAGCTGTTCTTTCACACTTTCTATTCATCAATGAATGCTGAAAAATAAAATGTGTGACGGTTTCCACAAAAAAATGAAGCTGTTTTCAACATTGATAATAATCATAAATGTTTCTTGATCATCAAATCATCATATCAGAATGATTTCTGAAGGATCATGTGACACTGAAGACTGGAGTAATGATGCTGAAAATTCAGCTTTGATCACAGGAATAAATTACACTTTACTATATATTCACATAGAAAACAGCTGATTTATATTGGAATAATATATCACAATTTTACTGTATTTTTGATCAAATAAATTAGGTGGCATGAATGCAGTTACAATGGCATAAATAACATTATGAGATAATGTTTTAAATGAAAAAAGTTCAATAGAGAAATATGAAATATGGTAAAAATGAAGTGACACTTTTAAATATTAAACTAAAAGCTCCAGTAGGTGGCAGCAAATGACTGTCTTAATGAGTGAGTCATTCATTCATTCATTCAGTAATGAAGCAAGTGACTGTATTTATGAATGAGTCATTGAATCATTGACTCTACCGATTCATTCAAAGCCTCAGATTCGTTCACCAATGAAACTGGAGACACACAACAGCTCTGCTGTGGCTTTTGTTCTAACTATTATTTCATTGCAAAATAGAAAAAACAATAACTGTGTTTAAACTTAATATTACCTTTTTGTTTGGTGAACTGTTGTATAAAATCAATGTCATATTTGCAAGCGCATTGATGTTTGTGAAAAATATTTGTGCATTCTTGCTTGTATAACATCAATATTGAAAACGAACTCAAACAAGGAATTTTCCCTGTTAGAATGTTTTTGACAGTTATAATCTTGAAATATATTATTAAAGGTGGAGAATTGTATGCAGTGATGGGATGAATTTACATTTACATTCATGCATTTAGCAGAAAAAAATGGTTTTTCTATTAGAAGCTCAAACACATTACCTGGTTTGTTGCGTTTCACTAGTAAACTGGTCAGTCTCTCAAGAATCTATAAATGCGTCCTTGATCTGATACAATCCGTCACAACCGGCTCTTTTATTACGCGTCACAGACGCTGCAATAAAGCGTCTCCCCTGCACTCAAAAATCTCATAAAATTATAAAGTTTTATTACTCAATTAGAAATAAACACTTTAATTGGACTAATGTCGCCTGTAAAGCCGCAACATTAGGCAACTCGTTAAAAATAACGAGCTATTACAAATTTCCACACGCAAAAAAACCCTGACATCCATCCGTCTGAACTCAGGATTCATCCGTTCAGTGCTGAAGAGGCGAGACAGGCCAATCACAGCACTATTGTGTCTGAAACTACAGCGAGAGAGACAGAACTCACCAGAATCAGAGAGATAACCTTGGCTTCATCACGGTCCACTAACGGTATGATGAGCACTAAAGACAGAGACAAAGAGTGACAATACAAGTTACCAATAATCAATAATCCCAAAATTATAGCATATACATTTTATTTATTCTTTATATTTACTTTGTATAGTGTTAATGTATGTAATTGTACAAATATATATACACACATACACTCACACACTCACTCACACTATTGTTACCCTGTAAAAATAGTACTACATAGCGATAGTCACCATGGGAACAAGGAAAGAGTTTAAAGAAAAAATATGAAAATCTGATGAAAGTGGGCTAAAAGTTCAGCAGTGTAAATGAAAATTTCTCACTTTATAAAACTTTCATTATCATATCATCTCTTCGCTTTAATGCCACTGTGTGCAATCAGGTTCACTTGTTCACACACACACACACACCTCGTTTATCAGGCGGCAGCGGTGCGGTCAGTGCGCTCGTGTGTTTCTCGTGTAGTTCTGATGGCGGCAGACCGGAGCACTGGAGTCTCTTCTGCTGGTTAACCGCGTCTCTGAAACACAAACACGATCAATGAGAATCATTTCAGCGCTTGAGCTCATTTCACGCTGGTAAACATCAGGTTAAGACCCGGAGCAGCAGCCGTGAAATCATAATCATCAGAACGAATAAACATTTAATTGCACAAAAGCCAAACATCAGTTCCTGACTTAAACGAACACTAAAATAACTCTGGAAAAGTTACATTCATCCAAATATGCAGTATCTTCTCAACTTGACCTTGATCTCCAGTGCAGTGAATGAACCGGCAGTAACAATCTCCTTCTTCACTCATTATTTGTATTAATATGCAATATTGCATTGTTGCAAAATGTTAATGAACTGCATAATGCATAGAAGAAAAGAAACAATATTGATTCGTTAATCGTTTGAATCAGTGAATCAGGCCACTGGAATGAACTGACTCACTCATGTGACCTAAATCACGACGATGAGGTGTTTTGTTGGAGAAATGAGCCCGTTCAGTGTTGTCGCAGTACGGATTCTCAACACGGCCTCTGCAGGGAATTAAAGAACGGATCAGCGAGAAAGAATCAGTAAAAGAGGGAAAGGTTGATCTGTTCCACTTTAAAGGGCTTTACAAAGAAAGCAAGCACAGCTCCACGCTGGCGGGTATCCCATCATGCACTGCTGCTTTACAGCCAGAGCTATTCAGCTGGTGAAAACCAATTTGCACCCTGTCTGTCTGTGTCTCTCTCTCTCTCTCGTCTCTGGCCTCAAACTGAAGTTTGTGTTGAGAAGCTAAAGGTCCAGAAGTCTGATTACAGGCTGACCGCTGCCAGACCATTTAAAAGAGTTTTTCCACTCATTCTCTGTGTGTGTGTGTGTGTGTGTGTTCAGATCTTTGGCGAGGACGTCGAGAGATGCTACTGCTTTTGTTGTGTCTCTCTCTCTCTCTCTTAGGACATCTGTTTGAAGTCTCATAAAGGTGTGTGACGTCTAATCTTACAATCAAAGCGCTCCGATTTCGCCCTGACCACATCAAACGGGACAGAGCCGCGGAACAGACCTTTAAACACGGAGACGGGATTCCTAAAAGACTGAACAGACACACACTCGAGCGTGTTCCTCAAGAGCATCTTCGTTACAATCAACATGAAACAACCTTCACTTCTGTCATGTGACGTACTGTAAACCATTCGTTATCTAAAACTTTAAACTACAAACCTGATTCCAAAAAAGTTGGGACACTGTACAAACTGTGAATAAAAACAGAATACAATGATGTGGAAGTTTCAAATTTCAATATTTTATTCAGAATACAGCATAGATGACATATCAAATGTTTAAACTGAGAAAATGTATCATTTTAAGGGAAAAATAAGTTGATTTTAAATTTCATGGCATCAACACATCTCAAAAAAGTTGGGACAAGGCCATGTTTACCACTGTGTGGCATCCCCTCTTCTTTTTATAACAGTCTGCAAACGTCTGGGGACTGAGGAGACAAGTTGCTCAAGTTTAGGAATAGGAATGTTGTCCCATTCTTGTCTAGTACAGGCTTCTAGTTGCTCAACTGTCTTAGGTCTTCTTTGTCGCATCTTCCTCTTTATGATGCACCAAATGTTTTCTATGGGTGAAAGATCTGGACTGCAGGCTGGCCGTTTCAGTACCCGGATCCTTCTTCTACACAGCCGTGATGTTGTAATTGATGCAGTATGTGGTCTGGCATTGTCATGTTGGAAAATGCAAGGATCCCTGAAAGAGACGACGTCTGGATGGGAGCATATGTTGTTCTAGAACTTGGATATACCTTTCAGCATTGATGGTGCCTTTCCAGATGTGTAAGCTGCCCATGCCACACACACTCATGCAAGCCCATACCATCAGAGATGCAGCTTCTGAACTGAGCGCTGATAACAACTTGGGTTGTCCTTGTCCTCTTTAGTCCGGATGAAATGGCGTCCCAGTTTTCCAAAAAGAACTTCAAATTTTGATTCGTCGGACCACAGAACAGTTTTCCACTTTGCCACAGTCCATTTTAAATGAGCATTGGCCCAGAGAAAACGCCTGCGCTTCTGGATCATGTTTAGATATGGCTTCTTTTTTGACCTATAGAGTTTTAGCCGGCAACGGCGAATGGCACGGTGGATTGTGTTCACCGACAATGTTTTCTGGAAGTATTCCTGAGCCCATGTTGTGATTTCCATTCCAGTAGCATTCCTGTATGTGATGCAGTGCCGTCTAAGGGCCCGAAGATCACGGGATCCAGTATGGTTTTCCGGCCTTGACCCTTACGCACAGAGATTGTTCCAGATTCTATTCATCCAGATGATATTATGCACTGTAGATGATGATAACTTCAAACTCTTTGCAATTTTTCTCTGAGAAACTCCTGTCTGATATTGCTCCACTATTTTTGGCCGCAGCATTGGGGGAATTGGTGATCCTCTGCCCATCTTGACTTCTGAGAGACACTGCCACTCTGAGAGGCTCTTTTTATACCCAATCATGTTGCCAATTGACCTAATAAGTTGCAAATTGGTCCTCCAGCTGTTCCTTATATGTACATTTAACTTTTCCGGCCTCTTATTGCTACCTGTCCCAACTTTTTTGGGAATGTGTAGCTCTCATGAAATCCAAAATGAGCCAATATTTGGCATGACATTTCAAAATGTCTCACTTTCAACATTTGATATGTTATCTATATTCTATTGTGAATATGACGAGATTTGTAAATTATTGCATTCCTTTTTTACCAATCATGGCCTCCTAATAATCCCCATCCATTGAATGAACTCTCTCTCCGCTCCACCTATAGCCGGTGTGTGTCCTAATGATGGTTAGAGAGTCTAGGCAGGAAACGAGTGAGGTGCCCTTGAGAAATACACCAAACCCCTAAACGCTCAAATGGCTGCCCAGGTGTGTGTGTGTGTGTGTGTGTGTGTGTGTGTGTGTGTGCGTGTGTTCACCACTCACTGCTCCTAATGTGTGTGCACTAACTTGGATGAGACAAATTCAGAGTATGGGTTACCTTCACGTCAATTCACTTCACAAACACACTCACTCACACACACTCAATGCAAAAGACTGATTGTTTCTCCTTCAGTATCAAATACAGTTTCATACTGGACAGAACTGTGTGTGTGTAGCAATCTGTCATCACGTGTGTCCGACTGCTCTGCAGTTTTCCAGATTTCCGGAACATTCTTCAGGAGAGAGAGAGAGAGATGACCCAGAGTTTTTCTCACCCACATAGCAAAGTCCTGCTCCACGCCAGTTCCCATGACAACATAGATGTGTGATTAGACACAAACACACACACACACACACATGTTGGGTTTCCATGTTCTATGGGGATATTCCCTAGGTGTAATGTCCCCCAACACTAACCTTACAAAAACAAAAGTTATTAAAAGTCTAATGCGACCTCTAATTATATATATATCTATATACAGTTGCAAGAAAAAGTATGTGAACTACTTGCAGAATCTGTGAAAATGTGAATAATTTTAACAAAATAAGAGAGATCATACAAAATGCATGTTATTTTTTATTTAGTACTGTCCTGAGTAAGATATTTCACATAAAAGATGTTTGCATTTAGTTCATGAGACAAAACAATAGCTGAATTTATTAAAATATCCCCATTCATAAGTATGTGAAGCATTGATTCTCAATACTGTGTGTGGTTTCCTGATGATCCACGACTGTTTGTGTGTTTTGTGATGGTTGTTCATGAGTCTCTTGTTTGTCCTGAGCAGTTAATCTGAGCTCTGTTCTTCAGAAAAATCCTCCAGATCCTGCAGATTCTGCAGTTTTCAAGCATTTTTGATATTTGAACCCTTTCCAGCAGCGACTGAATGATTTTGAGATTCATCTTTTCACACTGAGGAACAAACACAACTATTAAAAAAGGTTCAAACATTCACGGATGCTCCAGAAGGAAACACGATGCATTAAGAGTCGAGGGTGAAAACTTTTGAACAGGATGAAGATGTCCAAGTTTTTCTTATTTCATATAAATATCTTTTTTTTTCATTGAGTACTGCCCTTTGGAAGTAACAGAAGATACTTTCATGTTTCCTGGAAGACAAATTAAGTACAATTTACTTAAGGGCCTAGAACATTGTCGGTGGAGGAGGAGATCAGTAATATATTGTGGAGCCTGGCCATTTAACCCCTTATACACATACAATAAAGCTTTAAATTTCACAAAATATTTAACCGGCAGCCAAAGAAGTGAAGCCTAGCCAGGCGAGATATGTTCCCTCTTTCTGGTTCCAGTAAGAAGCCTGGCGGCAGCGTTTTGTACGGGTTGCAGGTGGGACAGAGAAGATTTAGCCACACCTGGGTATAGTGAGTTACAGTAATCCAGCCTGGAGGATATGAAAGCATGGATTACTGTCTCCAAGTCCTTGACTGTTAAAAACGGTTTCAATTTAGCGATGGATCTAAGATGGTAAAAGCTATTCTTCACCACTGAATTTATTTGTTTGTCAAATTTAAGGCTGTTATCAAAAATCACCCCCAATGTTTTTGCATAAGGATGGGAATTCACAGATAAAGGACCCAATTGGTTATTTATCTGTGTAACAGCAGCTGGTGGTCCAAAGCCTCTAAGTGCCGTCTGAAATTTCCTTCTAAAATGAGCATTTTTATCAAGATCGCATGTTTAGGTTCAGTACTTTCACTTTAATGGCAGTTAATAGGTCATATTCATTGCCATTGAAGTGAAATAACTGAACACAAACATACGAGCTTGATAAAAATGCTCATTTTAGAAGGAAATTTCAGACGGCACTTAGAGGCTTTTGCATCTGAATTATTCAATTTCAGTTTTTGAGTCATTTAGAGTTAAAAAATTGGCTGCCAACCAGCATATTACTTCCACGAGAGCATCATAATTATCTCTGTTTCAAAGGGAAGTACACCTGAGTATCATCTGCATAAAAATTATAGGGAATGTTATTCTTCTGAAAAATCAAGCCTAAAGGGAGCAAATAGAGTGAAAACAAAAGCGGGCCCAGAATTGATCCCTGCAGTACGCCACAAGCTAATGGTACAGAAGAGGAAGAGAAATTGCCAATCTACACTGAAAATGTTCCATCACAGAAATAGGATTTAAACCAATTTAATGCAGTACCTTGAATTCCTACATATTTACTCAACTGTTCAAGCAAGATAGCATGATCAGTGGTGTGAAAAGCTGCACTGAGGTCCAAAAGGATTGCACAGTTTCCTGAATCCAGAGCTAACAGAAGATCGTTCAACACCATCACCATCAGTGGCTGTATGATTTTGAGATCATCGTGTTTCCTTCTGGAGCATCCGTGAATGTTTGAACCTTTTTTAATAGTTGTGTTTGAGTCTCTCAGTTGTCCTCAGTGTGAGAAGACAGATTTCAAAATCATACAATCACTGCTGGAAAGGGTTCAAATATGCAAAAAATCCATGAAAACTGAAGAATCTGCAGGAGCTGGAGGATTTTTCTGAAGAACAGAGCTCAGTTTAACTGCTCAGGACAAACAAGAGACTCATGAACAACCATCACAAAACACACAAACAGTCGTGGATCATCAGGAAACCACACACAGTATTGAGAATCAATGCTTCACATACTTATGAATGGGGATATTTTAATAAATTCAGCTATTGTTTTGTCTTGTGAACTAAATGCAAAAATCTTTTATATAAAATATCTTACTCAGGACAGTACTAAACAAAAAATAACATGCATTTTGTATGATCTCTCTTATTTTGTTCAAATATTCACATGTGTATCTCTCTCTATAATGAAATGCTGGTCCATTTGTAAACAGCTGACACTCATTCTCTCACATCAGTGCAGTAAAACCATGATTTGCACCTTGTTTTGCCATCAGTGACAGGTGGTAGTTAAGCTGCGCTCCATTCGACTGCAAAAGTCCAACTTCCTATTTGGAAAATTGCAATAGAGCGCTGCTGGAAATCAGAATTACTGGAAACACACAAACAAACGTCATGAAACCAAACCAAACCAAACCACACAGACGAGTTACACCTTAACTGTTTAAAGTCCACAGAAAATTTCCACAGAAATATGACTGTTTTCAACACTGATAATAATCAGAAATGTTTCTTGAGCAGCAGATCATCATATCAGAATGATTTCTGAAGGATCATGTGACACTGAAGACTGGAGTAATGATGCTGAAAATTCAGCTTTGATCACAGGAATAAATTACACTTTACTATATATTCACATAGAAAACACTGGAATAATATTTCACAGTTTAACAGTAATGTACATCATCATCTGTTCATCAGACAACATTTTTATTGCTGAAAGTTATGCGGGAAAACCCCACATCTGACTTTGGAGACAAAGAAAGAAAGAAATTCAACTTTGAAATAGTATGCGAGTAAATGATGACTTGTGAGCGAAATACTGCTTTAATATCTCCTCCGATCATTGACAAATGATGATGAGCTGGTTCATGACATCAGATTCACCTGTCTGTCTCTTTCATGTTTCCGCTCTGGTTTCATGTAAATGTGTTTTTTCTCATGCTAATGTCTGATGAAAGCGGTTCTAGCGTTGTGTTAGTGATAAATGGCTTTACTCTGCACACCTGCACACAACACACATCTAATGGCATTCAAATGCTCATGTCTCTATTATTCTGTGCTTCTCTTTTCTTTCTGTATGATAACACACACACACACACTGATCAATGAGGGTTAAATGTGTTTTTCCTCTCTGAATGTTACTGCACACCAAATACAAATAACTGCAATCAAAGGTGTCGCCTCGTTTCAATCGCATTATTATCACACGACAATAAACGCGTTTCAGTGCCAAGTACATTAAGCCTGTGTGAGGTCTGAATAATGAGCAGATATTGTGTGAATAAAACAAATCCCTGAGATGATAGAACGCATGTAGAGTTTCATTTCTACACTCTTATCTGTTGCTGAGCTCTTTTAAACTCCTTCTGAAGGGAATTAACACACAAACACATCGAATAATGCAATTCCACACGTGTTCCTCACTCTTTTCCATACAGATATGCCGTTCAGTTGAAGCGTGACAGATTATCTGTGGTAAAGTGCAAATATTCATGGCATTTTCACAGTGTTACCACGGTAACTGACTACAGGTCGCTATTTCAGGGTGTTTCAAATCTATAGATTGAATTTCTGAATGACTCACTTGAGCGAGTCTCGGGTGATTTACAAAACCTTCTTCTTTAGAAGTGAAATTCATGTGCTGTTGAATATTTTTATGTTGAAATTAGCAGGTCGGTTCAACGCTTGATCGATGCAAATGTTGAAAATAAAACTACACTGAAAATAAATTAGTGTAGAATTGATTCTGAAACAATTTTTGCTCAGAAATTGCAACATTTTCTCAAATAATGTCAAAGAAAATCAAAAGACAATTGAATTTGTAAGTAGAAAGACTGAAAATAAGATATTCTTGAAAAGCATACACTAAAAATTGGAGTAGAATTTTCTTTGAAACAATTTTCATTCAGAAATTGCTAAATTTAACAAATGATTACAAAGTCAAACTCAAGTGACAATGGAATGTTGAATTAAAAAGACTGAAATAGTATTTTATCGAAAAATGTACACTGAAAAAAAGTTGGTGTAGATTTTTTGGGGAACATTTTCACTCAGAAATTGCAAAATTTTACAAATAACACACTAAAAAAAACATAAACACACTGAGGTAACAGTTAAATTTTGAATTTAAAAGATGTAAATAGTATTTTCTTGAAAAACGTACACAAAAAAAATTGGTGTAGAATTGTTTAGAACAATTTTCTATCAAAAATTGCTAAATTTAACAAATACATGTAATTACAAAGTCAAACTCAAGTGGCACAATGGAATCTTGAAGTAGAAAGACGGAAATAGTATTTTATCGAAAAACGTACAATGAAAAAAGTTTAGTGTAGAATTTTTTTTAAACAATTTTCATTCAGAAATTGCTAAATTTAACAAATGATTACAAAGTCAAACTCAAGTGACACAATGCCATCTTGAAGTAGAAAGACTGAAATAGTATTTTATCGAAAAATCTACACTGAAAAAAAGTTGGTGTAGACTTTTTTTTTTAAATTTTCACTCAGAAATTGCAAAATTTTACAAATAACACACTAAAAAAAACATAAACACACTGAAGTAACAGTTAAATTTTGAATTTAAAAGACGTAAATAGTATTTTCTTGAAAAACGTACACAAAAAAAATTGGCGTAGAATTTTTTTAGAACAATTTTCTATCAAAAATTGCTAAATTTAACAAATACATGTAATTACAAAGTCAAACTCAAGTGGCACAATGGAATCTTGAAGTAGAAAGACTGAAATAGTATTTTATCGAAACGTACAATGAAAAAAGTTTAGTGTAGAATTTTTTTTTAAACAATTTTCATTCAGAAATTGCTAAATTTAACAAATGATTACAAATTCAAACTCAAGTGACACAATGCCATCTTGAAGTAGAAAGACTGAAATAGTATTTTATCGAAAAACCTACACTGAAAAAAGTTGGTGTAGACTTTTTTTTTTAAATTTTCACTCAGAAATTGCAAAATTTTACAAATAACACAAAAAAAAACCAGAAAGACACTGAAGTAACAGTTACATTTTTGAATCAAAAAGACAAATAGTATTTTCTTGAAAAATGTACACTAAAAAAATTGGTGTAGAATTTTTTTAGAACAATTTTCTATCAAAAATTGTTACATTTCACAAATAATTACAAAGAAACTCAATTGACAGAATGGAATTTTGAAGTAGAAAGTCTAAAAAAGCATTTTCCCAAAAACCATACACTGAAAAAAATTGGAGTAGAATTTTCTTTGAATCAATTTTCATTCAGAATTTGCTAAATTTAACAAATAATTACAAAGTCAAACTCAAGTGACACAATGGAAACTTGAAGTAGAAAGACTGAAATAGAATTTTATTGAAAAAAGTACACTGAAAAAAAAATATATATTTTTTTTAATTTTCAATCAGAAATTGCAAAATTTTACAAATAACACACTAAAAAAGCAGAAAGACACTGAACAGTTACATTTTGAATTAAAAAGATGTAAAAAGTTGGTGTAGAATTTTTTTGTAACATTTTACAAATAATTACAAAGAAACTCAAGTGACAGAATGGAATTTTGAAGTAGAAAAAGCATTTTCCAAAAACCATACACTGAAAAAAAATTGGTGTTGAATTTTCTTTGCTAGTAAATTGCAAATAAACTACTATTTGCAACACTGAATTAAACATGAAATGACTGAAATAGTATTTTAGTGTAAAATCTATTCCAATAATCTTTGAAAAATCATGTTAGCAGTGAAGTCTAATAATCTTCATTTACAATCTTTTTTTTCAGTGTACTCAAACAATCGAGAGAATTTCCTCATCTGATCTCATCATCTGGACTCTCTGAGGGAAATTCTTTCCTAATATCTCTGTCTGCACACTGAATTCTTCATCCAAATATTATTGGGTGATTCTCAGGAAACTGTCATTTATGTGCCACGTGTGCTCCTGACTTAATCCTGATATAATGAATAGGATAGTCACAGTACTGACTTTACTCGAGTTAAATTAAATTACATATTAAAAATAATTATATAAACTATTATTAATAATATGATACTTAAAATATGTTAGATATAAAAAATGATAACCTAACATGATAACATCTAAATGAACTGGTTTTATTGAAGTCAAAAATATTATTTATTATCACTGAATCAACGTAAATACATTAATTCATACCAGCAAAACTGGATTAGAAATAACTCTTTAATTTAACAATTAAAGGTTACAGTGTATTAGTTTTACTGTCATGGCATATTAAAAAAAAATAATAAAAATGAATTTTTAAATGAATACATTAGGGCTGTCATTGATGATTACTTTGGTAATTGAGTAATCGATCAATTATTTTGACGATTAATCAAGTAATCGGTTTGTTTTTTTGTGGTAATGAAATAGACCTAAGTGAACAATAGCCTTAAAATACACATATAATAACAATAAATCAATAAACCGTCTGTGGAATTCATCACATCTGGTATTTTGCCGGTTAATCGACACAGGTAAATAGCAATCGAGGATTATTTTAATGGAGTACTCGAATGTAATCGAGGAATCATGACAGCCCTAGGATAAATATGAAAAAATGTTCAGACACAAACTGCAATGCTTCCTGAGGCATCTGCTGATGTGAAACACAGCCTGTGTGCATGGATAAAAATAGAATTAAGATCCGTGTCACACTAGAGTGAAGATCTCGACCTTCTGCATGCATCAGAAGCGCTCTTGACTTCAAACATCACATATTTACATTTGAAAGACACACAAGACGGAGAATAGAGTCAGCGAGTGACAGCAGAGCTCAAGTACTCGCTGAAGATGGACGGATCAGACGGATAATCCCTCCGTTTGGTTGGGAATCTCGCTGAGAAGGTCGGCGCTCACCGCAGGAGTGAATTGAGCGATCTCTCTTTGAGCCCGGACGCTCATCTCTGAGATATCGTCTCGATTTCCCCTCGCCGATCGCTCAAGAACAGCTGTTTATCCAGAGAAGCGTGTGTGTGTGTGTTTCTAAACCCACTTTAATGAGAGTCACGGCAAAAATAACTACATTTTTACATTCTCAATAGAAAATGTGATGTTTGCCCAGTGCAAACTGGTTTTTCTGAGCAGAACTGTCATAAAATGTCATTGTGTGGCCGTTTCGGTCTGATAAGTTACAGCTCTATATATATCTATGATGTAATGCTCAGTACTTTCAAACTGGCTGACACTCGGATCTGGTTTCCCCGGGCAACCTGGAATATAACTGTCAATCACTGCAAGAGGCCAATTAATTAGAGAGGGGGAGAAGTGGGCGGATCTCTCTTCCTTGTGGGAGGCGTGTGCTGTAGATTTGATTGACAGCTTGACATCAGAACCATTAGCAGAATGAAAAAAGAGCCACGGTGAGGTCAGAAAAACAGCGGATAAAAGAGAAACGAAATTCGCTATTAATGATATGAGCATTCTTTTTTCGACATGCCGTTACACATTTCTATTGGCTGCCTCTCGAAGACGGATTTATGGAATTTATATATAAATATAAACTTACAATTGTGAGAAAAAATTCAGAATTGTGAGTTAAAAAGTTGCAATTAGATTTTTTTATTTTCATACGAATTTGAGCACACAAACACAGAAGAAACTGCTGCGATTTGGTCGACCCTAAAACTTTAATGATACACACCCAGGAGCAGAGGTCAGAGGTCAGACATGATTGACGCGTGTCACTATTCAGAGAAAAGAGAAAAGGCGAGCGCTCGATTCTGACATTTCTCACACAACACAAATCAGTGGGTTCATCAGGGCTGAGAGTGAAATCTACCACACGATCACGACACCGCTTCATCTGTCAGCAGAAGAAAGAGACTGAGCTGACCGCGGCAAGTGTCACTCACTCAGAAAACAGATGAACTGACCAGCAGTTGACCATCAGCCTCAGACGACTGACCAGCTTTCTCAAAACTACAAGCTCCAGCACACGTGAAGAACAGACCCAAAGTCATTGCTCACAGCAAATCATCAAACTTCATACACTTGAAGTGAATTTTGTAAATCCATATCGTGTTATTCATACGTATTTTATGAGGTGGCTAATTCGTACAAATTCTTGTATGTTTTTTGCTAAATCGTACTTTTAGTTATTCGTATGAATTTGTACAAATGATCTACCCCTAACCCCGCCCCTAAACCTACCTGACAATGGGGTTTAGACAAATCGCATGAATTCGTACAAATTCGCCACCTCATAAAATATGTACGAACTTGTCATGAGATAGCGTTGCATAGTTTGTAGTAATATTAAAATAATTATTTTACAATTTCAGTTTTCACTTTAATTTGAGTGAATTTTGTTGTGTTTTTGTCACTTTTAAAATGTCTCTAAGTAGTGCTGTCAAATCGATTCATCACGATTAATCACATCTAACATAAAAGTTTGAGTTTGCCTAATATATGTGGATGTACAGCGTGTAATTATTATGTATATATAAAAACAAACACATCCATGTATATATTTGAGAACTATTTACAAGCATATGTATTTATTTATATTTTTATATAATTTATATTATATATACATACATTTTTTGTACATAAATAACATATTTCTCTTAAATATATACATTAATTTGTGTGTATTTATATATACATATTAATTACACACATATTATACAAACTCAAAGTTTTATTTTGTATGCGATTAATCTCGATTAATTGTTTGACAGCCCTAGTTTACATAAAATATGTATGTATATTTTATTATATTTATATATTTTAAACACGTCTGTGTGTACACACACACATACACACATATTATGCAAACAAACATTTATGTTAGATGCGATTAACCATGATTAATCGATTTGACAGCACTACAAGTACAAGGCCGTTTATTAGTACTTATAAAGCACATATTAATGCCTTATTCTGCATGACCTTATTCTACATTCTTAATCCTACCCAATACCTAAACTTAAACGCTACAACAACTACCTTACTAACTATTAATAAGCAGTAAATTAGGAGTTTATTGAGGGAAAACTTGTAGTTAATATGTGTTCCCAATACTAAAGTGTTACCAAAGTTTTTATTCTTTTTAAGTTCATTTTTTTTTTTATATATATATATATATATATATTATTATTTTACTACATCAGTTTAAACTATATGAGAAATGTTGGCATGACAACTACCTAAAAATAAAAAAAAAAGGGTTATTATCATTAACTAAAACAAACAATAAAAACATTTTTATTACTTGAAACAAAAACAGTTTATATTGAAGCACTAAAAAAAAACCTAATAAATAAAACTTAAACTTAATAAAAACTTATTAGACATATTTAAAAAACACAAAAAAACACAACAAAATGACAAAAACTTTAACTAAAATTTAAAAAATAAATAGATTAACCAAAACTATACTTTACATACTATAATATTAACAAAAACTATATAGTTATATCTAGTTTTCTGTAATGTAATGCCAATACATAACTCAAAATATAGTTATAAATGTGCAGTAAAAATTTAAAACAAGAAAATATACAAAACAGCTCGATTACGACACACACCCACAGGTGATTAACGTAAACCCCGCCCCTTACCTGAGCTTCCCCTCTGTCGGCACCTCATGGGGCGGGTCTTCACATCGCAGCCGAGACTCCGCCTCCAACAGGTACACGTACACACACTCCTGCAGAACACAGAGAGACACTTGAGAACACAGTCAGACCCCGGAGCCCGAGTCATTACAGCCCTGATCCGTCATAATTGTGTTTACACACGCCGCTGACAGCCCGCTGGATTATCAGCGTTTATAAACACGAGCGGCTGTCAAGAGCGAGTGCTCAATCTCTGCGCGTGTCAGTCTGGCCTCCGTGAGGTTAATCAAATGCAAAGTACCGTCGTCATGCCGCAGGCTCCATTAATCGCCATGCCGACAGAGCAGCGCAACCCTAATTAGACTCCGGCGAACTTCAGCGGTACTTACAGAATGTCACAGCCCGGGGCTGTCGGTGCGAGGAGAGCTTTCCCGCCGGTTTCCATCGCAATCAGAAGTGGATTGGCCCTGTTAATTTGTCAGAAATGTCAAGGGAAGTTTTCGACATGGTTCCGCTTTAAACCCGTCTGGCTGTCTACATGGGCAGCTGTCTTCTGAGGGAGCGTCGGAAATGAACCTCATAACTGATGCTCTGTATAGCTCCATACAAAAACGGTGTCAAGAACATGTGCTGGACTGCTTGACTTCTTACATGACGCTGAGCCATAATCACACAAACAATGCATGAAAAAATACAATAGTCCATGTCTAATTCTACTATTATTATATCAATTTAATTAAATTTATCTTTCTTTTCATTAATGCACTCTGGGATTGTGTTTTCTACAAAACAATCAGGGTTATTATCATTAACTAAAACTAAAACCATACTTGAAATAAAATAAAATATTTAAAAACAAAATTATTTCAGCTAATTGCCAACATTTCTCATTTTCATTTAGTTTATGTTGAAGTAAAATAAAACTAAAATACTAAATAAATAAAACTAAAATGTATATAATATAATATAACAAAATAATAATACAAATGACAATAAACTAAAACATTAAACAAAAAGTAAAAAAAATATACATAAACATACTTTAAAAAAAATATTTAAAAATGACAAACAACAAAATCACTTAAACTTTAACTAAAATTAAAATAAAATAAATTATTAACAAAAACTATAATATTAACTCTACTAAACACCACTGAAAAAGATATATGATGCATGCTTAAGTTTATCTAAACTAGATTGAATCCGCGAATAATAACTGAAATTTAGGTCTATTTCTCGCAAAAAGCATCTTATGACTTGAGTCGAGTTATTAAAATCACAAAAAAAAAAAAAAAAAAACAGCTTAAAATAGTGATTTTAAGTGAACTTGTGCATCTCTTCTGGTGTTATGCTGTGTATTTTAAATTAGTTTTAAATCTCAAAAAGCCAGAAAGCTTGTTTGCATGTGTGAATATGAATGCTTGCCAGAATGGATCAGAAATCTGCTGCAATAAAAGCGGATAATAATTCAGAACATGTGAAGACTGGTAAACAGACGGAGCTTCTGAGATCAAACGTGTCTGAGAACCTCACGCTGAAGCCAATAAAGTGCTCTAACGGTTGATTTCATTTACTGATGAATGTTAAAAACGTAACAGGCCACTAACATGAAAATATGCATAAAATATATCACATTGCATATTTAATATGACATTAAATAAATATGTATGGAAGTCCTCCAAAAATAATGCTCATTATGATCAAAATTATGACATACTAAGTCATAATTATCAGATAAAGTCGAAATTATGAGATGAAAAGTTAAAATTAGAACATAAGTCAATTATGACAAAAAGTCAAAATCATGACAATTATGAGATAAAAAGTCAAAATTGAAATAATTTTTTGTCATAATTATGGCTTTTTATATTATAATTTCAACTTTTTGTCATAATTTCTACTTAGTATGTCAGACTTTTGATTTAGTATGTCATAATTTAGACTTTTTATGCCAAAATTGACTTTTAAAGTCATTTTGAGTTTATCTAATAATTATGATTTAGTATGTTATAATTTCTACATTTTGTCATAACTGACTTTTAATGTCATAATTTTGACTTTGTCTCATAATTATGACTAAGCAGAGCATGATTTTATTTTCTTATGTGGCAAAAAAAGGGCTTGAAACAGAAATGCAGGTGTGTGTGTGTGTGTGTGTGTGTGTGTGTGTGTGTGTGTGTGTGTGTGTGTGTGTGTGTGTGTGTGTGTGTGTGTGTGAGAGAGAGAGAGAGAGAGAGAGAGAGAGAGATGCTGTCATCTTTTTGAAGCGTCCTTGAGTATGTATCGCTGTTGGAAAAATAATCAATAAAAGAAACAGCACTCAGATATGACTGTGTCAGTGTGTGTGTGTGTGTGTGTGTGTGTGTGTGTGTGTGTGTGTGTGTGTGTGTGTGTGTGTGTGTGTTTTCTCAGCACTCTAGGCAAAAGCACTCCTGAGACTGCTGCAAATGTAACATCAATAAACCCTACAGGAGAATCTATTTCTCTCTCAGAAGACTCTCAGAATGCTGATGAAGTTTGGAGCAGCGTCTCAGCCCAAACCTCCGGGTGAATCTGAATGAGATTTGACCCTCCTGTCTCACCGTACGCACACTGAACATCTGAATCTGATCAGAGGTGTTCTGACGGCGCTGAAGGATTTCTTATTGTGAAATACTGTCAAATGATCATGTGTTTCCTGTCTGCTCATATTTCAACTCTACTCCGGCCTTTACAGAGAATCAAAATTTAAGAATTGTGTGTGTGTGTGTGTGTGTGTGTGTGTGTGTGTGTGTGTGTGTGTCGTACCACGTTTGGCAGGACGACTCTGAGCACATCTTTGATGGTCGTCCGAAGGCTCCTGACATCAACAATGGAGGCCAACTGCAGCAATGCATCCTGGGAAAATAAAAACACAGACATACAGATAAATAATCAAAATGAAATAAATGGTTTAGTTTCAGCATCGGAAAGGTCAAAGGTTAATGAATCCTCTGGAAATATGGCTCTGATGAGTTTAACCCCGAGCCTCCAGAAATGCCACGCCATTAAGGAAATTAATGTTGTCGTTCTCCGCTCTCTCGTTTCTCGCTTTCTGTCTTTGATGATTCTGGAACTCATCTCTCTTTGAAGCTGTGACGGGGTTTGACCTTTGACCTCCAGCACACTGACCTCGTCAGCACGGCTCATTAGCGCATCCACTTAACCCGGGAAATCGATAAAGGAAAGAGCCATTAACCAGTGACGAGAGCGAGACACAGAGAGAGAAACGCTTTTAGCTAATTAGCAGTGAACACGTGAAGGAAATAACTAACCAGAAGAAGCAACTGGACCTTCATACAGATGTTACTGTCACTTTTCATGGAAGAAAGTCAGATTCATTTCAGCAAATCACTGACTCTCAAAACTGAATCAAATGAACCGACTCATTTGACTCGTGACTCTGAAAGACTAACTGAGATCCTCTGTATTGAATGGGATATGCAGATATAGATTAGGTGTATTTGAACAGAGAGTTAAAGCACTCTGTGTTACAGTAGTTCACTGCTTTATTCAAAGGGCAGCTTGAGTTTAGGTCAACTCGTTTACATTATGAGGAGCTGGAAGCAGGATTATTATCGTTAACTTTAAATGAGATGTTGATGCTCAAAATAAAATGGATGGATGGATGGATGGATGGATGGATGGAGGGATGGATGGATAGAGGGATGGATAGAGGGATGGATAGAGGGATGGATGGATAATTCAAGGATGGATAATTCAAGGATGGATGGATGGATGGATGGAGGGATGGATGGATTATGGGATAATTGATGGATGGATGGATGGATGGATGGATGGATGGATGGATAGAGGGATGGATAGAGGGATGGATGGATAATTCAAGGATGGATAATTCAAGGATGGATGGATGGATGGATGGATGGAGGGATGGATGGAGGGATGGATGGATTATGGGATAATTGATGGATGGATGGATGGATGGATGGATGGATGGATAGAGGGATGGATAGAGGGATGGATGGATAATTCAAGGATGGATAATTCAAGGATGGATGGATGGATGGAGGGATGGATGGATTATGGGACAATTGATGGATGGATGGATGGATGGATGGATGGGTGGATGGATGGATTATGGGATAATGGATGGATGGATGGATGGATGGGTGGATGGATGGATTATGGGATAATTGATGGATGGATGGATGGATGGATGGATGGATGGATGGATTATGGGATAATTGATGGAAGGAGGGATGGATGGATTATGGGATAATTCATGGATGGATGGATGGATGGATTGATTATGGGATAATTGATGGATGGATGGATGAATGGATGAATGGATGGATGGATTATGGGATAATTGATGGATGGGGGGATGGATGGATTATGGGATAATTCATGGATGGATGGATGGATTATGGGATAATTGATGGATGGGGGGATGGATGGATTATGGGATAATTCATGGATGGATGGATGGATTATGGGATAATTGATGGATGGGGGGATGGATGGATGGATGAATGGATGGATGGATTATGGGATAATTGATGGATGGGGGGATGGATGGATTATGGGATAATTCATGGATGGATGGATGGAGGGATGGATGGATGGATTATGGGATAATTCATGGATGTATTGAGGATGGATTTAAGGATGGATGGATGGATGGATGGATTATTGGAAAATTGATGGATGGATAGATAGATGGAGGGATGATGGATGGAGAGATGAATAGAGGGATGGATGGATGGATGATGGATGGAGGGAGGGAGAGATGGATGGAGGTAGCAGGTGGTCGGCCTCTTTAAACTCATCTCTCCATCACTGAACTGATGAAAGGAAAACTGCACTCAACCAATTAGTCAGTCAGTATTGCGTGTGTGTGTGTGTGTGTGTTTACTACAGCTGTTTTTATAGATAATTACAAATAATTGTTGCCAATTACGTTCAGATCTTTCCTAAAAAAATAAAAAAGAGGAAAAAAAGAGAAAGAAAATGAGTTTGAGTTCAACATCAAAATCTCAATTATAGAACAAAGAATATGTTTGGAAGAAGAGGTGAAGAGATTTTCAGATGCAGGTGCATCATTCTGACACTCATCCTACTCTTCCTCTCTCAACAGCTCCATCTCTCTCACACACACACACACACACATACACTCACACACACACACACACACACACACACACACACACACACACACACACACACACACACACACACACACACACACACACACACACACACACACACACACACACACACACACACACACACACACACATACACTCACACACACACACACACACACACACACACACACACACACACACACACACACACACACACACACACACACACACACTCGTGTTGAAGCAGAGACGCTTCCTGCAGTTTCTCTCTCTTGTTGGATCATCATTGACGGAAGCAGCAGGGATCAATCCCGCAGCACTGATCCCACTCTCAATTTTCTGAAGAGGGAACAGTGGAGAGCTTTGTAAAACACACACACACACACACACACACTCCAGACACTTTACACTCGTGTTCATGTTTCAGCTGGTAAACACACCACTAACCTCAGATTTCTCATGATCTCACAGAATCACAAGCAGAGTCCGTTTGAAGACTGTCCAATTAAACGATTCATTTTCAGTACTGAATGATGGAGTTTACATTTCAATTTAAATTAAGAGTAAGTTTGTGATCAAACAGCGTTGTTATCATTAAATCATTTTAGTTTTGTTTTTGTTTTTAATCTAATGTGTATATTTGATCTAGTAAACAAAGTTTTTTAAACTTTAAAAAATTAGAAATGTTTCCTTGGAAACTAACTGAAATAAATTTAAGTTAAAGCACCAAATTTATTAAAGCTAAAATTTAAAAAAAAAAAAAAAAAAAAAAATGAACCTAAATAAACAGAAATGTAAATAAAACTAATAAACTAAGCTAAAACTAAACTAATAAAAATGACAAAAGTACATGACAAAATTTACAAAAAATGAAACTATTTTAATATTTTCAGTTTAATTTTAATTTTAAAGGCTAATAATTAGAAATATCAATAAATACTATAATAATATATGAATAATACTAAAATAATACTGTGGTCAACACTTCAGACAGATGAGAGATTCACACACACAGATGTAGGATTAAAGGTGTAACTGAACCTGTGCTGTGAGAACGAGTGTGTGTGTGTGTGTGTGTGTGAGTGTGTGTGTGTGTGTGTGTGTGTGTGTGTGTGTGTGTGTGTGTGTGTGTGTGTGTGTGTGTGTGTGTGTGTTTTATACTCTGATCACGAATGTCTTACAAACACCAGCACACACTGAACAGTGATTACAGAGGTACAATCACACACACACACACACACACACACACACACACACACACACGTTTAACCAGTTTCTCTAAATGATGCACAGCATGCCTCAGTTGCCTTATTTTTATCAATATAAAGTGCTCAAATATTGGAATGTATGCATGAAAGCTCATTTTAGGTACTGTTACTAAACACCATATTTTAATCACCTTTTGCTTCACAAAAGTTCGTTCTATCTGATCTGTTCTTGTTTCTCTCTCAGCGTAACGTTTCCTTCAGATCATCATACGGGATCTCGGCATCTGATATCCGTCCATCCACTCTTTCTGTGTCAGAAATGTCAAGCACATCCCGAGAGACTTTCATCATGAAACCCCATCGGCCTGTGACATGTTAACATCGCTCCATCTTTACCTGCCTCTCTCTCTGCAGGCCAAACACACACACACACACACACACACACACACACACACACACACACACACACACACACACACACACACACACACACACACACACACGAACATGTACACAAAGAGCAGACCAAGGATTATATAATCAGTGTGTAAGACTGTGTGCATGTGTGTGTGTATGTGTGTGTGTGTGTGAGAGAGAGAGAGAGTGTGTGTGCATGTGTGTGTGTTTGTTTGTATATGTTAGCCAGTGCTATTTTAGTATCATCCAGATACTACTATATTTTTTTATTAATATTTATAATTATTTTTATTTATATATTTTCAGTTTTATTTTTATTTTTTTAATTTTGTTTTTTTTTATATATATTTTTTGTAAGTTTTAGATTTTTTAGAAAACAATATATACATATAGTTTATATTTGTATCATATTTACATTATATTTATTTTAAATATATTAAATAGTTATTTATTTATGTTATAATACATAAACTGAAAAATAAATAAATATAAACTATATAGTATAAATATTTATATTTATTTCAGTTTTAGTTTTAGTACATCAAGTTAAACTAAATGAAAATGAGAAATGTTGCCTTGGCAACTAGCTGAAATTAAATAAGTTTTGTTAGTTAATGTTTATTTTATTTAAAGCAACATAATTTTTTCATGATTTTAGTTTTAGTTTCAGTTAACTATAATAACTCTGATGATGGCTTTACTACAGACAGGTTTTTATAGATAATTATAAATAATTATCACCAATTATCTTCAGAACATTCCAAAAAAACGAAAATGAGTTTGAGTTCAACATCAAAATCTCAATTATAGAACAAAGAATATGTTTGGAAGAAGAGGTGAAGAGATTTTCAGATGCAGGTGCATCATTCTGACACTCATCCTCTTCTCTCAAAAGCTCCATCTCTCTCACACACACACACACACACACACACTTAAAGACGAGACTATTTACGCTAATGCTGCTGTAGGAAGCCTTGCAGCACTGCTGAGAATGCATTGCATTGTGAATTCGCACTCATTTTTGTAATGCAGCATTTTGCAACGCAACAGCACGTGAAATTGAGCTTGTGTAGCTGTAATTGTCCGTGTTCATGTACCTGAGGCAAGACACTACAGGAAATAAACTGTGTTCTTTTTCATTTTGAGATTTTAGGCTATTTGGCTGTTCATAAAATATTGTTTCAGACTAAAGGAAAGAAATTATCTAAAATACACTTTTGATTGCACTTTATCGATTTGTGTCTGTAGATTTTCATTTTGATACATTCATTATGATATATATCTTAAAAAAGACGTTTCCTCAAAATGAGTTTTTTTCTCCACTTCAGCAGCGCTTACATACACCGAAACTTACAGTTTTATTTACATCTATATTCTGAAGGTTTTTACTGTGGGGTTTGTTCATAACATCATCCGCCTGATTTTTATAACATTATATTTCTTAAAAAATTGTGTAACTAATTTTTTTCTGTCTATTGAGAGTTTTCTGATTTATGGAGTGATAAAAAGAAAAATCCAAAATCCCCTCTGTAAAAAACTTTGTCTAATATGTTACAATAATTTTGAACCTGGCTTTATCCCATGTTCAGATTTATCTTCAGGAATTGTATGTAAATTAGTGCATATTTAATTAGACAACGCCTCATTGGCATATTTAAACAAAACAAAAAAATGAAGAAAACTTGTAAAACCAAAAATGTTTGTAATACTAAATGTTATCAATAAACCTGCTAAGTATAATAAATAACCCCCCCCCCCCCCTCTCTTTTATGTGTGTTTCATAAAAATGAAAAGTGTTTATTAACTTCATTTGAGTGTTTGTACTCAAACATCCTCTAGAATAAAAAACCGTCTTGTCTGTTTAATCCAGCGTCTGATGGTCTACATAACTTTCCTCTACTCCAGAAGCCGGATAAATCTCTTCGCCACAGACGCCCGGCAGCAGAGCATGATGGGACTTTAAGACGACACTGATCTCACTGTGTGGTCTCAGAGCTTTATTACCCACAAGTCCTCTGGGACCGAGGTCAAGTTGTGTGATTTTAGCTTTTCAAATTAACCAAAAGAATAAAATCAGGGGCGCAGTGAGACCTTTAACATTTAAACACGGCACTGCTTCATAAATCTTCATAAATATCAGCCACTGATATTAACACCAGACCAGAGTGAAATCTAACACCTTTAATTAAACGTGCCAATATAATTAAGTGTTTGTAATGTATTGAATATGCCTTATAATATAATTATTGTACATATTGTATATTCTTATGAATAAGCATGAAAAAATATAGGTAAGATTATAAGAATAATATATTATTTATTAATTTTATTATAAGACTCATTATATTGCACTTTAAGTATAAATAAAATATAATATTTGAAACACTTTAACTAATATATATATATATATATATATATATATATATGAAATCATTCATATTAAATTTGGTTTAAAGGTGAAACTATAAATAATAAGGAGGAAAAAAAAAAAAAAAATATATATATATATATATATATATATATATATATATATATATATTTTTTATTTTTTTTATTTTTTTTTTTTTTCATATTATTCATAGTTTCACCTTTAAACCAAATTTTATATATGCCATATAAAACAGAAAGTCTTAGATGTAATTCATCAGTGAATTCATATCATTATAATGCAATTTCTAAGAAAGAAAATTAGAACTTTTACTACATCTGTTTGAAATGCTCGTCAAGCATGCATAAATGAAATTAATAAATTATGAAACTGAATCCCAATTTCCACATACATGATAAAGTGCATGTACATTGAATTAGCATATATATTAAGCTCATGCATCAAACTGTGAATATTTCTGCCTGAGCGACACAACACGTTACTGTTCAAACGTTTAAATGAACTTTAGGAACAGAAAAAGAATGTTTAGATTCTGATGATTTGATGTTTGTATGAAACGGTTCGAGCTCGTCTGATTGGTCTGATTAATTTGAGCATATTAAACATGCCGTGACTCAGGGATGATAAATGAACGCGAGCGGTGAATCAGAGTGACGGCAGATGAAGGTCACCGTCAGGATTTACCGTCAGTGTCTGAGATCATCAGAAGTGCTGAGAGTTCGGTGGAAGGTTTTCACTTCTTATTTCACAACATGAGAGCAGCGGCTCTCGTTCTGTCAGCTTTGCTGGTCTCATTTTCAAATCTCCTTCTCAGCAAGCACTTTGTCGACAAGACGTTATTAAAACATGATTCACACTTTAAATTTAATATGAGACTCATAAGATACTGAAAGCCCGAGGGTCCCATAAACACCCCCTTGTATCTGCATCTGTCATCTGGCTGCAGAAAGACATAATTTCAAATGAATGCTTTATCAGGCAATACAATTATTATCCTACATACATAGGCTATATGAAATAAACAGCATAATGTTAGAACTCAAAATGAATACACAAAATATAAAAATACGAGACTAATTATATATCAAATGTATAAATAAATATTTTACATAAATATTATAACATTAAATATAAAAATGAATATACAAACAAAATTTACAAATATTTTATATGAAGAAATAAATATTTAACAGTGATTAACAGCAACAGGTCAAGTTAAAGTTAATGTTCATATCTAGCTACTTGAAAAATGACCAGTGTTGTTGTTTTTTTATAGCTGAGATACTATTATTAATATTTTGAATTATATTTATATTTTAAAGTATTGTATATATATATCTGAAGGAAACTCTTGACGCAGTAACACAAGAACATGTTAAAGGTGCACTATATAATATTTTCTGTCCGCTAGAGGTCGCTAGAGGTCTATTCAAAACAAAGGCGTAGCTTGATGACGCCAAGTTTAAGTGCAAAATCTTGGGAAATGTGGTCTCCACCTCAAAAGGTGGTGTAAAATCATTGGGATTGGACTCGGGAAGAAATCATGTTCATGGATATGATTATTAACGTTACTGTAGTGTGAAGCAGAGCAGGAGCGAGTGTTGTGGAGCTGAACGAGGAGCTGGAGCGATTGATCAACACACGCCTCACGAGCAGCGGGACTTTTATTATGACACAGTCGCCGGCGCCGCTGCCGCTTTTCCGGTCATGAGTATGAGGAAACGCAGCTCTGTTTATCATATTAGACACATTTGAGAGTGTTGAAAATGATGTTATAACGTTACTCTGTGCGTTCGCTCGGCGGCTGCTGTGAGACACTGTTACACACTGCAGTAAGATAGATCCATTTTACAATATCACATTAAATGCTGGATGATTGTGTTGATAAATGCATGCAATTAATTTTAAAACATATTGTATGATGCAGAAAATGCTGTATTAACTAAAAATAAAGCTGCATCTGATTATGCTATGTTAGCTACTTCACAAAATAGTGTTTTTCTCTGAGGCACGGTAAAGCATCGCAAAACATCAAGAAAATTAGATTAAACAATGAGACTAAATGTGATGAGCTATATAACAATAATTAGTTTTCTGTCTATAAATATATCAAAACAGTTATCTATTAAAACATGTAAATGTTAAAGCATCTTCGGTGTTTCCATGGTTTCTACAAAATAAAACCGGAAGCCGAGGGTAACGCGGGTATGACGCCATTGACAGACGAATCCTCACACGTCCCGCAGCCTTGGATAAAATTGCAATTTTCTCATGATTTATAAATAGTTGCAAACATTTGGGATATTGTAAGTACTCAAGTGAACAAAATATATAACACTGGCCTAGCGATATTTTACTGTAAAAATATTACATACTGCACCTTTAAGTACATACAATAGGACTGTTCGCTCAAGCATTTTCATCGACACTAGTGTAATGGTTCTGGCTTTAACAGCGACATTTCACCAAGCTGGAAACAAAGAATAAATCATTTCCACAAGACTCAAGTGGCCATTCAGTTGAAGCAGGTCAGAAAACGACACTGATCTGAGAACAGTGCTCACAATTACAGGGCGCGGGGTTGCCAGTTTCCCTGCTGCGGGAAATCCCTCATAAGAGGCGGATTAACGGTGTTTGTGACAGGAGGAGAGAGTGAGGGGGAGTCCGACCAGAGGAGGAGAGAAATAAAGGATGAAACGGACAACAAGATGAAAGGGTGGAAGAGAGAATCTCAAGACACATGCTAATAAAGCGGTGAGTGGACGATTACTGCCGCTGAGATGATGAAAACCAGCAAAGCTCTTTAACATTTGTCTTGCACTTGATGTGCAATGCAGGAGCGTAAATATGAGGACATCAGTGCCACAGGGGTGTGTGTGTGTGTGTGTGTGTGTGTGTGTGTGTGTGTGTGTGTGTGTGTGTGTGTGTGTGTGTGTGTGTGTGTGTGTGTGTTACTGTAGGTCCATTATTAAGTCCAGCTGAGTTCATTAACCTTTCTAACTCATTTACATCACAGAAATGTCAAAGGAAAGACCAAACAAACACACACACACACACAAGCAATCACATCACACCTGTGACCACACACACACACACACACAGGACAGTCTGCATTTTCCCTTTATCCTGTAAAATGACCAGGCAAAGTGCTAAGAAACATGGAAATGTGCTTGTGTGCAATTGCTCAGAGAAAATATAAAGTGCTTTTCATCAGAATCATATTTCATGTCTATAATCAGTGGCGTACAGCTGCTCCAATCATGTGCAACATTTCTCATAAAACACCTGACAACAGCATGTATTTTTATACCCTAACGAACAGAGAAGAATGAGAGATAGAGAGAGAGAGCGTGCTAATCACAGTTTCTTGTGCCTACACAACCCACACACTCAGATGAGAATAACACACACACACACACACAGCAAGCAAGCCTCGTTTACGTGTATACTACATATTCAAATGTTAATTTTGTATGGCAAGAGCTTTAATGTTGTTTATACAATTTCCAGAGATATAAAATGAATACAACTAACTTGACATTTAAATGTTCAGAGTCTGTTTTTCTCGCTTGTTTTATGCATCCGCATTTATCCTGTTCTAAGGGTGTAGTTTGTTGGTGATTGTTAGTAGTTCGCTGCGGCCGGTCGGTGTTCAGAGGTTCTGGTTGTTATTCCAACAGCGCTGCCTCCCCAGTCGCCATAGAAACACTGGAGACACATGCACTGTAGAATACAGCCAGACCAACTACAGCCGCACTATGACGTCTTTCACACACAGCCGCACTACTGATGCCGTTACCGTACATGTGGACTTCTGATGACGTTCATTAAATGCCACTGAATTACAGCCCAAATACTGACAACATTAATCTACAGACAAACTACTGACACTGTTAATGTACACCTGGACTTCTGATTACATTCATCTACAACCAACTAGTGTTAAACTGCTGCCTTAAATAATCAATAACTAACTTACATATTTTGCACACACACCATAATGTATTCTGCTTATTTTGTGTGTATATATATATATTATACACTGCTCAAAAAATTAAAGGAACACTTTGAAAACACATCTGGATCTGGGTAATATGTTAGGAACGAAAGGATGCCACATCGTTTAATGGAATTGAAAATTATCAACCTACAGAGGACTGAATTCAAATTTAAAGGAAGGAAATTTTAAGTGCTGGTGGGAGAAAAAAAAATTGGGATGGGAGGAATTTTTTTTTTTCCCCAAAAACTTTTGCATTCCCTCACAAAGTTCTAATCATTCCCTTGCTGTGAGCTCGGACAAACTCTTCCTCTTTAATGTCCCGCTGGCTGGCAGTAGTGTTTCAGTTAGTAACATACGTTAATAATAATAATAATAATGCAGTTTGAACTTGTTGGACTGAAATATAAAGAAATGCAGTCAGTGCTTATGTCAAGCAGTTCATAATGTTGGCAATATATTCACCGATTGGAGCTTCCCGGATCAATAACTCGTGAGATAAACGTTGTTAAAACACAAATTCAGCTACTTCCAATCACAGTAACCTCAACGAGCTACAACAACACAATTTTCCTCAAATGTGCTTTATAATAAATTGGGAGCAGGTGGAGATACACGTCTGAAGGGACCGTCTGAAAAGTGCAAAACCCAAAACCCTTGAAAAATACTCAATAACTTCACTGTAACACACTGTACCGTCACCAAATTCAGTCCATATGTCACTATAATATATAATTATATAATAATATATCAATTTATATATTATAAAGCAAGTTTGAGGAAAATTGTGTTGTTGTAGCTTGTTGAGGTTACTGTGATTGGAAGTAGCTGAATTTGTGTTTTAACAACGTTTATCTCACGAGTTATTGATCCGGGAAGCTCCAATCGGTGAATATATTGCCAACATTATGAACTGCTTGACATAAGCACTGACTGCATTTCTTTATATTTCAGTCCAACAAGTTCAAACTGCATTATTATTATTATTATTATTAACGTATGTTACTAACTGAAACACTACTGCCAGCCAGCGGGACATTAAAGAGGAAGAGTTTGTCCGAGCTCACAGCAAGGGAATGATTAGAACTTTGTGAGGGAATGCAAAAGTTTTGAAAAAAATTTGGGACATGGGATTTTTTCCACCAACACTTAAAATTTCCTTTCTTCCTAATTTTTTTTCCACCACCACGTCCCTTTAGGGGCTCCGTAAAAGACACCCCGAAAATCAAAAAATATATATATATTATGCAGCAGGCTACTCTATTTTTCTTTCCTCTCCTATCTTTTTTTACTCTTCTCCTCATATATACCCCACGTATTTCAATGTACAATTTGTCACTGACTTTTGTGTCCGGACAAATATAGTTGAAACTTGAACTTAAAGCAGACCCACAAGTACTGCACAACAGAGGACACGGAAATCAGAAAATCACTTTGAAACACACAAATAATACCCGAATAAGTAACTTTACAGCATATCCTTTAGTTTGAAGGACACAGACCGAGATAAAGACTCTGAGAGATGATAGACGCTCCAGTATAAAGACAAACTAATATTATAATTTGAATTAAAGCCAGAGATAGCTCAACTGAAACCAATTTTGGATTAAAATCAACAAGAAACACAGAGATTATAAAACACAGAAGCATTTCTCCATCTGTCTCCCTTCATCACAAACACACATTGAGTTTACAGTTTTAAAATATCAAATCATGCTCACATAAAGGTCAAAGACTGACATTTACTGTAACTCAAATAATATATATAGATATATACACACACATATATATACATGTGTATGTGCTCCTTCATTTTAAAGACCACACAGAATATAGACGTCTGATTACACACACAAACACTCCTGTCTCTATTCATCTGTCACTCTGTGTCTGTCTGTCCTGCAGCGGCCCTCAGGTGCCGTTCAAGCACGCTCACGTGTGTGTGTGTGTGTGTGTGTGTGTGTGTGTGTGTGTGTGTGTGTGTGTGTGTGTGTGTGTGTGTGTGTGTGTGTGTGTGTGTGTGTGTGTGTGTGTGTGTGTGTGTGTTTAACTGCAAGTTCCTGTGGTGCAGAAAACAAAGAAAACAAACTATTGAAACCCTCCATAAGTTTGTGTAGCTGCACCGGTGTGAAAATAGCGAACGTAATGTGTAGTTGCCATGGCGATGAAGGACATGACGCGTGTGTGGCAGGACCTTCGCCTCTCGTTAGAGAGCACAGAACAAACGCTAATTAATGAAAACGACAGATCCTGACAGCAGAACAGACAAAAACACTCGGAGAAACAATAAATAATTGGATTTTATAAAGTTTTCTCTGAGAAAATGTGCAGCGCTCAAAGTGTGAAAAGACGGACAGACAGACAGAAAGAGAGACGGAGAGACAGACAGCATGGAGAGACTGAGAAAGGATATTTCAATTAACTTTAACAGCGTATCTAAATTGTTCTGGAATGACAGAGCAGAATTCAATCTCTGATAAATGAGAGAGCAGACGTGAAGAGAATGTGAACGGAAGAGAGACGGACAGAGAAAGAGAAAGAGAGTCTCTTCTGCTCACCAAGATCATCAAAAATATAGCAAAAATCTGATATATTATTCTAATTTAAATCAGCTGATTTCTATGTGAATATATAGTAAAGTGTAATTTATATCCAGTCATCAAAGCTGAATTTTCAGTGTCTTCAGTGTCACGTGATCCTTCAGAAATGATTTGCTGCTCAAGAAACATTTATGATTGTTATCATCAAAGTTTTTCTGTGGTTTTATAAACTCTAGACTCAGAAGCAGAAGTCAAATTGTATTTTTACATCTGATCGCATCTCTACACTTTAAATAAAAATCATGTTATTCAAGATCAAGGCACAATATATGCATCTTTATTGATTTTAAAAAAGCATTTGACTCAAGGATTATTTTACAAACTTACTGAAAGTGTTGTAGGAGGTGAAACCTACGACCTCATCAAATCAATGTAGACTGAAGTAAATGCAGTGTGAAAATCAACACAAACAGAACGATAAAGGTGCGTGGAGAGAGAGAGCTGCTCAGACCAGCTCCTATAGAGATTCCCGGTAGTATTTGGCTGAAAACATTAGGATCCGTGCCGGTGTGTGTAAGTGTGTGGTTCAACGACAATTCACTGAACGGGAAAAACATCCAATTGAGTCACAACAAATACTGCATGCAGGGCAGAATTAGGCATTATAAAAGCAATCGAAATCTGGAAACGTCCTGAGCAGAGACACCAGTCCTGATCTCCACTAAAACATACAGACATTCAGACAATGTTCTATCACACTTATATTATTTCTTTATTCTGTTATTTGCATTTCTTAATATTTTATTTATCATTTATTTCACTTTTTGCACTACTTTTTCTTTGTAAACATATTACATGTACAGTCATGAGAGAGTCTTGTGCAGTAATATCATCGCTCTGTGTGGGAGGTTTTGGTTGGTGTGGGTGGTTAAAAAAAACTTTTTCTTTCTGTGCCTTTCATCGCTATGGCAACGGAAGCGGTTTTGTGGTGCTCTTGTACAGGTGCGCGCACACACACACACACACACACACAGTAAAGGTGTGAGTGAGTTCAGTGAGTGAGTCTTCAGCCTGATAAAAACATCAAGTGTGAATGAAATGTGATGAGATACAAATATAATAAATACACAACACAGAGTGAAGCGGATCTTGAATCAATTAACACGTTAATTAACTGCCTAAATTATTACGTTATTAGCTAACTGCGTTCTCTGTAAAGCTGCTTTGAAACGATATGTGTCGTGAACAGCGCTATACAAATAAATGTGAATTGAATTGAATTAACACGTGACTGACAGGCTGGTGATTAATACGACATACAGTCGATTCACTGAACACTTCTGCTGTAAAATATGTTTACTAATAAAATATAATTATTAGGGCGAGGCCACTGCAAAAACAACACGTGTAAAAATCATTTCTCTGTCTGTGAATGATGTGTGTCTCACTAAACACTCTGTGATTGTTTTAATGAGCTCATTATGAAGATCAAAGAGCTGTGGACTGAAGATGCTTCAAAGATAGTGATAAACGAGCACACACACACACACACACACACACATATCTGAACTGTATATCTCTGAAGACTGATGTTCACCACTGTGGAGAAAAACGGAGCTGAGAAAACATCTTCTGACTGGGATAATGGACGACCTGTGTGTGTGTGTGTGTGTGTGTGTGTGTGTGTGTGTGTGTGTGTGTGTGTGTGTGTGTGTGTGTGTGTGTGTGTGTGTGTGTGTGTGTGTGTGTGTGTGTGTGTGTGTGTGTGTGTTCTTGGGGCTAAAAGTGACCTTGTTGTGTTCTTACAGATGAAAATACATTGTCTGGCAAACAAACACACACGCATTTCTCTCTCAGTTCTTCTAACGACACTGAAAGAAGCTGCAGAACAAACACATCTATATATACAGCACATTTATATTCCAGATAGCAGTGGTTTCTCTGTTTATTTAAGTGACCATGAACCATGTTTACCTGCTGGACCAGAAAAGCTTCAGAAGCACAGTGAAGGAGCGTCTCGGACACCATCATCACAAACAGATGTGCCAAAAACAACATGTTTTTTTGGATATGTACCGTACAGTACTATTTGAAGCATGGTGCATGAATATGGTATTACTTCATTTTAAGGTATTTGCATTTACATTTGGTAGACACTTTAATCCAAAGTGACTTACATTGCATTTAATGAACACATTCGATCGGTTCATGCATTTCCTGGGAATCGAACCCATGACTTCAAGTGGGTTTTTGTCTGAAATAAGGTCTTCTGTAAGCACATTCGCTTTAAAAACTCCAGATAAACACAAAGACAAAGAGAGAAAATCAACAGACGGTGTGTTTGCGAGGTCGGCGGTAACTCATCCCGTCTCTCGCATCTGGAAAACGCTGCGATATAAATCCCGCTGAAGCATTTCTGGATCAGAAAGGGATCGTCACACCATAAATTACCACGTTAAACACTCGATCTGGACCAGATCTTTTGGAAAAGACCCTGAAATAAGAAACTCCATGTCCTGAGTCTGACTGCAAACAACGAGCCGCGATCTCCAGAGAAATATCGTCTTCCCGTTTGTTTTCCAGACTAAATCCCATCTGTTCTTCAGAAAATAAAGTGGAAACACTTTCTTAATCAGTATGTCTTGTTTTCCAACACAAATATCTATATTTGCTGGAGAAGCAAAATGACTGAAGATATTAAGAAAAATGAAGTGAAAACAAGAACAAATATCTGCCAAAGATTATTTTTGGCAGATATTTGTGCTTGTTTTAAGCATAAGATCATTTAATTATATATATATATATATTTCAGAACTCAATTCTTAAAATCTTCTCCAGTAAATGTTTCTTGATTTAAGAATGTTTAGATGTTTGTGCTGGAAAACAGGACAGAAACACTGAGGAAGAACATCATGTTTTGCAGTGTAAGTGAGCAAGAACTGGTGATTTTTCTTTACTAAGATCATTTTTAAATGTACAGCAATAAAAACCATCTGTTTTATTCTAAAGCTCAGAGATACGGTGGGAAATATGAAGAATAAATTATGTTTTTGGGTGCAACAAATCTACGGCCTGTTTAAAACGTCTGGCTGTCGGACGGCATGATGTGATTCAATTCTCTGGATCGGATCAGTTCTGGACACAAAACCCATCCGTCTGTCCAAGATTTCCTCACCTGATGTTTAGTGGAATTAAACAACGGCATCCTTTCCAAGCAATCTCACATTTACAGGTAAATCAGCATCATTTCTGTTCTCCTCATAAATCTAGTTCTGGATTTATTTGGTATCTGCTGAAATACTGATCAAGAAATATAGTTTGTCAAGAAGACCAATAACATTTTGTGATGGATCAATCTGCATTAAATAAAAACTAGGCCCGCCCCTAATGGGAATGCTAGCCAATCAGAAACACTCTCTGCCTGTCAATCATTTATAGTTGATTATCAATCTCTAATAGTTTAGTTAATAGTATAAATTGCAATAAATTGCAAGCAAATTTCACAATTAATTACAAATAAATGGTAGTAATGTATTGAATTAGATGTGAAAATGACTACTAAACACACACACACACAGGCGGACGCAGCTCCTCTCAGCGCAGGATTTGTGTTTCCTGTTGATGTCACTGAGCAAACGACCCAAAACAATACGAGAACATCCGCACACGGAGCATTAGGAAATCCCGTTCGATACGACGCACACAGAATGAAGCGCTTTACTTTCACTTCTATCACAATGATGAACATCACTCTTCATCATCACTTCATGATCCTGTAGGCGTCACATTAATTATTCAGATTTATGTACATTTTATGACTAAGAAAGCAACATCTGCCACCTGTAAATCCCCTGGGAAATAAAGTTCACCCCCAAGGATACTAATAAATATTTAATATAGAATATAAATAGTACTTTTTTCTTAAGAGAACTGTAATTAAATCTGATTCAAAGAGGTGAACTACATTCACTGGTGTCCTTTGGGCACTACATTTCCCACAATCCTTATGCTGTGAGTTAAAAAGCCTCTGGAAGAAACAAACACAGGAGGTGTAATTCCAGGTGTCAATCTCCGTCGTTCGCAGGTGTCTCTGTTTACAGCGCAGAGATGATTCCAGATGGCTCTTTACATCACGTCCTGCATACAAGGCCCTGCTGTGCAAATCTTTCATTCAGCATTCAAAGAGAAATGACATTCTATGTAAATAAACTCCTCCATATTCAAGAGATATGACCCTTCACTCCATAAATATTCCACTCGAAGAACAGCAGCCATTCCACATGCAAATAGTGGCACATTGAATCACAAAGATGGACGAGCATCAATCTCACGTTCATGAACACACGCGCTCTTAAAGAGGAAATGCAGAATATGACAGACAGCGATCAGCTGATCCAGACTGTGGAGGAATGACTCGTTTACTCGACTAATGAATGAGACTTTCAACAATACGCTGGTCTCACTTAATCAAAAGCATTGAAAGATATCATGGTATGACCTTTTATTTATATAGTGCCTTTCTAAAACTCAAGGATGCTTTAAAAAGCTGTAAATAATCAAAATAACGTAAGGGAGCAACATAAGGAGAAAAGGATCAAGGATGTACTACAGGAAAAACCACACGGAGAGAAAAAGGAGAGAAAGCCGGGCAGACTCTACATGACCAAACTATGGAAGCTCGTTTTTGTCACGGAATAAAAAAAATAAAAAAGGTACAGTAGTTGTGATGTTTTATCTCACTAGTCAGACTTTATTTGATACCATATACCTGCTATTTTGATATTCTGTTTTGTTTCCTTTTGTTCCTGTTTCCCTGCTCTGTTTAGTTTCAGTTTCCTGGGTTACTGATTATGTCCTCATTGGTTCCTATGGTTAATTATGATTTGCACCTGTCTTTCATTATGTTCTCATTGTATTTATACTCCGTTATGTTCAGTTGCTTGTTGGTTCTCATTTATGATTTATGTAGATAGCGTTTCTCCTGTGCTGTTCCTGTGATCCACAGTATTTTACATCATTAATAAAGAATTTAATATTATGGCAATGGTACACACAGTTGTTTACTAAAACAAAAAAAATAATTATTAAAATAAAATATTGGATGAAAAACTAAGTAAGTAAACTGAAAAAAATACTTGAACTTTAGTTAAAATTAGAACTGAAATAAATAAGTT
The DNA here is from genome assembly GCF_024489055.1 of Chanodichthys erythropterus. Lineage (NCBI taxonomy): Eukaryota > Metazoa > Chordata > Actinopteri > Cypriniformes > Xenocyprididae > Chanodichthys > Chanodichthys erythropterus. The sequence goes on from NC_090237.1 coordinate 753,215, forward strand.
TTAAAATGACTAAAACTAATACTGGAAAAAAATAAAACTTAAAAAAAACTTCAATGACAATTAGAACTGAAATAAATAATTGAACTATTAAAATTACTAAAAGTAATACTGAAAAAAAATAAAACTTAAAAAAACTTCAATGAAAACTAGAACCGAAATAAGTATTAAAACTACTAAAGGTAATATTGAAAAAAATAAAAAAAAACTACTGAAACTTTAATTAAAATTAGAACTGAAATAAATAATTGAAGTATTAAAATTACTAAAACTAATACTGGAAAAAAAAAAAAAAAAAACTTAAATGAAAACTAGAACCGAAATAAATAATTGAAATATTAAAACTACTAAAAGTAATACTGAAAAAATATAACAAAAAAAATTTAAATGAAAACTAGAACTGAAATAAATAATTGAACTATTAAAATTACTAAAACTAATACTGGAAGAAAAAAAAAACTTAAATGAAAACTAGAACCGAAATAAATAATTGAAATATTAAAACTACTAAAAGTAATACTGAAAAAAATATAACAAAAAAAACTTAAATGAAAACTAGAACTGAAATAAATAATTGAACTATTAAAACTACTAAAGGTAATATTGAAAAAAAAAAAAATTTAAAAAAACTTCAATGAAAATTAGAACTGAAATAAATAATTGAAGTATTAAAACTACTAAAAGTAATACTGAAAAAAAAAAAAAATTAAAAAAACTTATCAAAATTACTAAAAATAAAAAATATAAAAATGCCAAAAAGCACAAAAGTACTAAAAATCACTAAAATGACAATAAAAACTGAAAATGTATAAGTTATAAATACTATAAAAAATAATAATAAATACTATAATTGTATGTAAATTATACTAAAATAACACTGGTACACGTCATAATATAGCTACTCTGATTCATCTTTGAAAGTCTATATTTGAATAAATACTTTACAAATGAAAGATGATCATCTCCTTTGGATCTTGATGGACACAATGCAGTATTTCTGAGGATGAATGAATCAGTCGGAAAAAAAGAATACTGTTTTGAAATATGATCCATTAAATCTACACCAAACGTACCACAGTATAAACATCTGATCTTGTCACTGTATTTTACAGTAAGAGCTGAAGAACCCATAATGAAACAACCATATGATCATATTACAGCCAAAAGAAGCTTTATTTTCAGCAGGAAACGCATCATTTGGTCCAGGAGTCACTGGTGTTTGAAGGTGTGACGGTTCAGAGAGATCAGACGCGTCCTTCAAAGTGACAAGCCTGTTTCACAAGATCAACTGAGCGAAGGAAGAGGGGGAAAAAGTGTGAGAAGAAGGAAACAAGCATCGATGGCCCGACGTCACAATCGTGCAGAAAACCATTTAAAGTGTCAAAAGATTTCCCAGCTTTTTTCTGTTCATAACGTCTTTTGATTCCGTGCGCCGCGGCGATAAGAAAGAGGGATGGGGAGGCGGGGTTGCCACGGATACGGAGCAGAACGATGACGGAGGAAGACAGCGGGAACGTCTGTTTCCTTTTTCATTTTGCCAGTGGGAGGAAGAAGACAAACTTTGCTTTTTGTGTCTTGCTACAGAAGAACAAACTTCTGCAGCAACCCCTGGATTCTGTGCTTCTGTGAGGGTGAAACTCTGAGACGCACGCGGGGGGGTGAGATGCTTCACCCCAGAAATCCCTGTTTGCAGACACACACACACACACCATTGAGTTTTACAGCCCTAAACACTTTAGAGTGTTTCCTTCACTTAAATCACTGAGAGCTTCTGCTTCAGGAATCAGATTCCACATCGGAAGAGAACAAAAACATCTTTAAAATAAAACATGAATTGTAATATCACCATTAGGAATATGTTCAATATTAATAAGCGGAATTATGAATGTAGAAATGCAACGACAGATTTACCTGTGTAACACAATGAACAAACATTACACTGCAATAATGATGTTCTTCCTCAGTGTTTCTGTCCTGTTTTCCAGCACAAACATCTAAACATTCTTAAATCAAGATGGAGAAGCACAATGACTGAAGATATTAAGTCTTGTACCAAAATGAAGTGAGTTTGTGCTAAAAACAAGAAGAAATACCCCGAACCCAGACCTGCGTAGTTCATCTTACATTTCATATTAATATTGTGTTATATTTTAGACACAATATTGTCTGCTTTTGATACATTTTTCCAACGAAAATAAAACTGTTGTGCATCTCCGATCAACACACAGCGCTGTTTCGTTTCTGAATGAATCTGCGTTTTGAGCGAATCAGTCGGGTGACTCAATGATTCAATGACTCATTCATAAAGAGAGCCATTTACTGTACTTGATTCCTGAATGAATCAGTTGTTTGAATGAATCAATGACTCAATGACTTACTAATTTAGACATCTACCACCACCTACTGGCAGTTTTAGTTTCTTATTTAGAGTACCATTTCATGAAAAAAAAAACATTTCCATATATATATACAGTATATATAAAAAACAACATTAAAAGGTATAGTTCATCATTTAATCATCATGTACTCATCCTCATGGCCGTTGAAGCCTATAAGTTTATGTGAAATAAATTCTATGTTGAATCAAATAAAATGTTTGTTTTTGTGAGCTACTTTTTGAAATGTCTATTTGATGCTTTTCACATTTAACACAATAATGACTTTATCTTCTGGGGCTAATTTCTCAGCCAAATTTTATGTGCGATTAATTAATTAATTAATAAATGTAATCACTTGACAGCCCTATTTTTAAAAATATATATTTATTATTGGAGTATGAACTATAAGAAAACACTATTTCAGTCTTTCTACTACAAAATTCCATGTTTAATTCAACTCACATCAACATCAAATTAAAAGCAATTTAAAACTGTTTCTACACCAATTCTTTAATATAAAGATATATAATTTGTTTATATTGGTGCATGCATAATTGCATTTTGTGACTAATTCGAGTGTAAGTAATACTTCTGTTAACATGTCGCAACAAATGTTGAATTATTATCTTTTCCTTTTTTAATCTCCTTTTGTTTAAAAGAGTTCAACTAGAGACACTATTGAATCAGAAGTGGAGTTTGAGGCATTACAGTATAACGGTGTGTAAACACACTCCAGTCCGGTTCAATCTGAGAGGAGGAGGAGGCCGCATGTGCGTTCACGTGTATCTCACCTCTCCAGAGTCAATCTCTGCACATTTTGCGTTACGTAATCAGACAAAATCCCAAAAGGTCAAAGAGAAGCGTTGATCTGCGGCAGCCGGCAGCTCGATTGTGTTTTTACACTCGGGTAAGTGCTGACGAGCCTTCGCTCCTGGGCGCCATCGCTGTGACCCGCTGCAGGATGAGGAATCGTGGATGAGAGCATCAGCGAGGTCAAACGTCTCCAAACACTCGCCACAGAGCTTTTAAAAAGAGACAGGGGCTTTAAAACGCGAGCATCATCTGGTCTGACGCGCCAGGTTTATATCGCCGTAAAACACAAGCCGTAATTTTGAGTGTGAATAAATGAGGTTACGAGTTTCCACCTCAGATAAGAGCACATGGAGCAATTTAGGGATTTTATAGAGCAGATCTGATCAAAATCAAGATTTACTGGAGAGACAAATATGGACATAAAAGTTAAAGGAGAAAAGAAATGAGAAAAAAACTTATGTATAAGGAAATTAAAACATTAAATCATCACATTCCAGCACAAATATATCAACATTCTTAAATTAAGATTTACTTGAGAAGATATTAAGTCTTGTTTACTGAAAAATTTATTCAAATGAAGTGAGTTTATATTTAAGTTAGAAAAATAAACTTAATTCAAAGTGAAACAAGATTATTTCTCTGACCACATTGGCAGATATTTGTTCTTGTGCTTAATCTTTTCAGAAAACAACACCTAATATCTTAAGACATTTTCCAACAGAAGTAGCAGATCTTGATCTAAGAATTTGCAGATATATTCGTAATTAAATCCAAGTCCAAATGTGCTGAACTGATGGCTCTGTTCTGATAGATAGAAACAATGAAAACAGTGATAAATCCTTACATAATTAAAAGAGCAAAACAAAACACTTCCCATAAACGATCTGCTGTTTTCAAAGGTCATGTCCAATCAAACTACAGTATTTCTGCACAAATTCAGCCGACGCCTGGTCAAATCCAGTCAAAAACTACCAATATATAAAACCATACTGCATTAAATACACTTTCCGACAGTGCTGATCCTGATCGCAATAAAATCACTGAAACAATCAAGAGAATCTTGGAACCAAACACTCAAACTTTAAGGACAAACATGGAGAATTTCTCATTTCAACATTAATTGCCATAAATGAACTAATAAGTATATTAATGCCTTTCAAACTTAAAATCCCATAAAATCCCAGAAGAGCAAAACCAGTTAAGAATCACTGAACTAAAACACAGTCACATTCCTACAGGCACTGCGTGTGAACCACACACACACACACACACACACACACACACACACATATGTGCTGCCACCTCCGGCTCTGTTCCCGTGGCTACCGAAGAAACGCATCTCGACAGCGCAGCAAATCTCCACAAGCAGCCCGGCAACCGTCACCAGGGAGCCTGTCGCCGCGGTAACGAGAAGATGACAGGTGGATAGGAGCGCAATCTCGGAGCCGACGGCTTTGGCCGCAGGGAAATGAAAGCTAATGCGGCAGAGATTCCTGCGGCGACACTCGTTTGGCCTTCGGGCCGAAGACGAGCACTTCAGTGAACACACACTCAAATAACACAATCAAGCCCAACACCTAGACTGCATTTTAAGGCTTTTTCCAAACAGTGAACACCTGTAAGAACGTCTCGTATCTCTGAAGAAACCACCATGAAACACGTCGAAGGTCTCGGCTGATCTATTTAACATGCCTTTACTTCTCTTGGTTTCTAGCGTCCAACAGTCCAGATGGAAAACATGAGAGCGAGTGTGTGAATTCACTGCTCATCTAGTGTTTGTGTCATATAATAACAGGCGGACAGGACAGGAATATTAGAGAGATCAGCTGCAAGATATCATTTTGTATTTTGTCTTGTTATCCAGTAAAAATAAACATATTTATCTAAGAGGAAATTACGGCTTGTTTTCAGAGAACATAGCTTGCATAAAAGTGGTAAAAATGATTTTTCAAAGTTGTACAGATTACTGAAGTAGATTTTACAAGAAAATACTATTTTAGTATGTTTTATTTAATGCGTTACTTGCCATTTATGTGTAGTTATTTGTGAAATTCACAAGAAAATTTGTATAAAAATCATAAAACCTATTTAATACATGTTTACAATTTCAATTAGTGAAATTTATGCTTAAAATAAGCAAAGAAAAATCATCCACTCGAACGATGAAAATTAGATGAATATCTTCTGAAAGGTTGCTCCTTGTTTTGCTTGTGTAGAACGAGAGACTTTATATGAAGACGTGTGTTGATTCTCAGACAGCAGGAGTTTGATTCATTCTGACTGTGTGTTTGGAGGGGAAAAATGAGTTTTATTTCTCCGTAACAATATCTGAGTTCTCCTGTCGCTTGATGTTGAGTGTGTAATTCTCCAGGAGAACCATCATGCTCTTATACACCTCTACTTTCACCACACACACACACACATATAGCTAGCAAAATATTTACATTGAGATAACGTGATCATTTTAAGTTAAATGTACAAATTAGTGTACTCAAATATTTTAAGGTCAGAACAATAAAAATGTATGAGTACAAAATCTTGACTAAAAAGTCTTGACAAAAATCTTTTTTGAGTTCTGTTATGCTTTACAGTGAAGTAAAAAACTCATTTGATTTGCAAGAACTCAAGAAAGTTAATTAACTAAATCTTTTATGTTAATTACTATCAAAATGTAGGAATTGGCTAACTCAGTACTTCAAGTTCGGAGCAATTAACATGCATGAGTACTACAAACTCAAAACTTGATAGTTCTGCTTACTTAAAATTGGGAACATCATAACTCAAAAAATTTGATGCAGTCTTGAGTTAGCCAAACTTATTCAGGTTTACAGTGTATGGTATTTTCATTCTTAAAAAATATATTTAGCCGTTTTCACTATAATATTTTGGAAGCTTGTTTCCGCCACGAAATAAAAAATAAAAAAGATAATTGTGACTTTTTAAATCTCACAGTTTTTTTTTTTCCCTCACAATTATAAATTTACATCTCACAATTGAGAAAAAGATGTCAGAATTGTGAGATAAAAAAGTCATAATTACCTTATTAGTGGTGTTTGCCTCTGGCAAAGCATCACTATTGTTCTCTTGCATACTTATTATTATTCTGGACAAAACCTTGGCGTGTAACTCGACCTGCACCGTTAGTCATAGACCAATCAATAAGGTGTCAAATCGATCGGCTCATTGAGGAGAGGTGTGCTATGACTTTTCCAAGCGATCAGACTTATGATGTTCACACAGCAGAAGAAAAGCGGGCAAAAAATCCCATAGACTTACAATGATATCTTCATGAATTTGAATTTCAACTGTTTCTCTCTCTCTCTCTCTCTCTCTCTCATTTGACTTATCTTATCAAACAGCCAATAAGTAATAACCTAAAATCGTCACAGCCACACCCTAGCAACCAGTTACAGCACCCTAGCAACCATCCCATATACTTCCATTGAAAAATACAGTATCTGAGAGGGATATAAATGAATCAAAACATCATAGAGACACATGGGTTTGGCTCTTCAGATTTGGGCAGACATCCTGTCTATTGGTTTAACCCTGCTAACTGTCTACCCACGCCCTAGTAACCATTTAGAGCACCCTAGCAACCGTGTAACCTTATGAATAAGCCATATTTGCCCAGTGCCGAGTTTTGCCACTGCATGCACCACTCACATTTTCTTCAGGAAATGTATATGCTAGTTTATTTATGTTATTCTGTGGTGGAAACAGTTCAGTACAACAATATTCTTTCAAAAGCTGCTTTGGAATAACATTTATTGTTAAACTGCGTCACAACTGAACTGAACTGAAACAGTGTCATGAAAGATTTACATCTCTATGAAACAGTCACGGTTTTTATGGTTTAACGTCAGAAATTCTCCAGCACTCAACAATAAACAACTATATTAGAAAATGACCCTTTTGGATGTCTTGCACAAATCTGATGGCAAATGTATGTGTTTGATTTGTGTGTGTGGAGCTCAGACTATCCTTCTTGTTTTCTCTTATTAAATCATGGATTATGTCGCAGTCTGCAAGTTTTGCTCACATATGGCGTGTGAGTTCACAGATAGGCAGACAGAAAATGCACTACAACTACACAACACACACACACGGCAACGCTACCGTCTCTGCGGTTGTCATGACGACAGCAGCGCCGATGCCATGAGTCATGAGGGGAGAAAAACTTAAAAACGCTGACAAAAAAAGATCCGAAAAGCCTGTTAATCTGGACGCCGCGTCTGTTTATCAGACTCGAAGTGAGTCGAAGCATCCGGAAAACGGTGACATTTTCAGCTGTGATTTAGTTTGCCAGTAAAGAGCTCTTCAAAGAAAACAGAGCGTCCTCCATTATCACCCGCCAGAGCTAACGCTGTTTATTTCACGTCTTAACAAAAAAAAAAAAGAGGAGAGAAAGAACGTGAAAGAGCTCTTCTTTTAGTCGTCAGGGTCTCGTTGAGGGCAAAATACCTCAGGAACAAACACAATACGAGCAGAAAAACACACGACTGACTCATCCTGCTGTTCTCACTGTTATCTTTCAGAAAGAAAGAAAGAAAGAAAGACTCCAGAGCTTGATTCATCAGAGAAGGCTCCTCGGGACCTGCTGGAGATCAAGGCTCTGGTGGCTGAACTTCATTACCCATGAGCACACAGCGTGAGAAAGGTTACATTAGGACCCTGTAAGAGCTGCCCTTAAAAGTGCTGACCTCCATCCGAGTTCCATCAGATCAACAACTGTGTCACGATCCTGCAGATGATATCCGACTGCTACTATTGGGTGCTAAGAGCTACAGGGGTGTTGCTAGGGGGTTGCTATAGGGTTTGTTCTGGGTCAAAAGAGCTCAACTTCAAGTTATTCTCTAGATATGGCTTGGGTCTTTTGGAATAATTAAGATGTTTACGAAAGAATCTCTTCTGCTCACCAAAGCTGCATTTATTTGATCAAAAATACAGTAAAAATCTGAAATATTATTCCAGTGTAAATCAGCTGTTTTCTATGTGAATATATAGTAAAGTGTAATTTATTCCTGTGATCAAAGCTGAATTTTCAGCATCATTACTCCAGTCTTCAGTGTCACATGATCCTTCAGAAATCATTCTGATATGATGATTTGATGATCAAGAAACATTCATTATTATTATCAATGTTGAAAACAGCTTCATATTCTCGTGGAAACTGTGATTCATTTTATTTTTCAGGATTCTTTGATGAATCAAAAGTTCAAAAGAACAGCATTTATTTGAAATGGAATCTTTTGTGACATTATAAATAAATAAAAGTAGGGTAACCCCTTGAAAAACAATGTAGATTTACTTGTAAACAGTAATATATTAAGATATAAGTTTAGCATGCAGGATGATGATGCATCAGCCAATGTGTAATTAAAGGAAATAAATAGAAATATTTGCTATTTAGTATCATTAATGTAAAATAGTAATTCAACTATTCTATTTAAAATGTTATTTTGACAGTTTGGTTGAATAATTGAATAACCCACAAAGTAGAATCCCAGTAAAAGAGATTCATTGGAAAGGTGAAATTATTCTATGACTTGTGTTCAGGAATATGAATATTTGGGTCAATGACGTGACGGGTCATTTTTTTCCCCAAAGGCTCTAAAAATAATAAAAAAATCAAAGATATGACATCCAACTAGATCTCTTTTATTGAATCCAAAAGGTTTTAATTATATTTTTCTACATATAAAGGTATTTTAAAGATTTTGAAGTGTCAAAATGTCATTCGGTTTAACCATCCAAAGACCAAAACAGCCATTTCATTTGTGATTAAATATCTAAAATGTAATAAATGTTTATATTTTTTATTCTGGCATTATTTTATAACATCATATATCAACATAGTGCAAAATGATATTAAAATTATGTGTAGAAGTCGTTGCTTTGTTATGAGAAAGAATGTCCGGAAAAATGAATTTCATTGATGTCATTCGGAGTAACCAATATAAAGGGACCATTTTAGATCAAGTCATGCGGTCGATATCATGTGACAGGATGTGACATCATTCAGATACCTGCAAAGGGTCACATGGTTGTGAAGCAAAGTAACTAACTCTCTCTTAACTATTTGATAAATTCATGTTTTCTCTTGATCATACGCATGTCCCGAAACATCAGGTCATTCGGCGCAACCGCTATAAAACATGGAAAATGTTGTAATATTTTGAAAACTAGTACTAAATATATGAAATGTTTGATTGTTCTTTTGTTAACTAGATAGATATCAGCCTGTTTGAAAATATCTTCATTCGGTAAAACCGAAATTTTGGTTAAACCGAATGACTTTTTTGGTGACAAATTTTGTCCATCTTGTAAAAAATGACAAAAGCAGTGTTAATTGATTTTAAAAACCACATAATCTCATTGTTTACACTTAATAAAACTTCGCAATTACATATCCATTATGTTTTTTACACTTTTATAAACCTTATTCGTCAATGACCCATTTATTTATTTAACTGTCCATATTTTAACTGAAGATATGTCATAATAAAAACACTGAAATCAAATGGATTGATTTTACTCAAACTAACCAATATTTAACAGGGACACAAAATTAGATCAATTAAACTCAAAAATAAATCTCACAAACGTTGATATTCAGATTAAATGACAAAATTAAAAATAGTGTAGACAACCATCAAAAGTGCTGAGATGAGATTTTGTGTCATCTACTAAAAAATCAATGTTACCCTATCAGTTTCTTTTAAAAAATACTGACCTGAACAAGACGCATTCAAGTTTCCTGCATTGACACCATTGTATGAGAATTGAACTTTAGCTGGACGTTGACATCACTGTTTTCTCCAGAGCCGATGTATAGATAAATTAAATTAATAACTAATGATTTTTACAAAGGAATGAATCAACACTGAACTTACGTAAGCTGGACAAAGACACCATTTTCTCCTAGAGCTGCTGTAAAGCCAAAACAAACTGTTGCATAATTTTCCTGTTGTCTCTGTAAAACTTCTCTGAAACCATCAGTATTGTAAAAAGCGCTGTATAAATAAAGGTGACATGACTTGACTTGGCTAGTAATACTGTAAGCGCATTTCAGAAACACACAATCTTTCAAGAGTTCAGCTACTACAGTTTCATCTTGAATAACAGGATAATGTTTGCCTAGAAATGGAGAGGAAATAATTGAGGTTTCGATTCGGTTCAGATTCGTTTGTGGCCAGTAAAACAATCCTGCAGTGTGCGTACACACACACATACACACACACACACACACACGTGTAGATTTCTCCACTAATGGCAAAACCACTGAACTCTAATGTGTCAGAAAAGGCTCTGAATGAAAGATAGACGGACAGTCGTCTCATGAGACAAATTCTCGTCTGCGTCGTCACTGACGGCATCTCGGCTAACACACGGATCAAAGTCGCCACGGCAACGGATGGCGTCACGGATGAAGCGTGCGGAGCCGGTAATTAAAGCGCTGTTAGTTCTGGTCATCGCAGAAATGCAGCTGTTTCCAGAGAACTTCTTCAGCGTCACACGAGTGTGTGCCGAGCTCACAGAACCGCCGCACAATCTGCTGAAACTCTCTGCACTTTCATGCTGCTGATTCTCCCCAAAATGAGTTTTTATTGAGTTCGATGACTCAAAGACTGCCAGACAGGCAAAAACACTGAAGTCTCTAAAAGTTCTCCACTGTTACTAGCAGAAAGCAATTAGATCAACGGCATGAAACGGCACAAAAAACACATCAGAAAACTAGTTTAAGTATCAACTTGGCTTCGCCTAAACTTATTCTAAATGAGTCAATAATTGTCATACAAAGATGGAGCACTCAACGTGCAACACAAAATATAGAAGAATAAGACCCTAAATAAAAGAGCCAAACACACACACACACTGCTCTGTGTGTGCAGTAACTGCAGTTCACGGGGTTTGAAACATGACACCTCTCGCTGAAACACACACACCTCCATGAATAACCTCCATCAAGTGATAATTAAAATGAGAAACAGAATCGGTGTAATAAAGAGGGTCTCGTTTATATTAGCACAGGGGTTTACAGTTACACGACAACTAATTCAATCTGAGACCTCGCTCAGGTGTGTGTGTGTGTGTAACAGGTGGCTGTGAATTGACTAATCATTTACCCTCTATGATTACACTTCGATACACTCATTCACACACAGTTGTGCGTTATTGACCTATAGCATTCGTTTGTTTCATAATTATGGTCTATAGCGGTCAGAGACTCCGCTGAGATTCAAAGGAAAGAGCGATCCATTAATCTCTCTCTCTCTCTCACACACACACACACACACACACACACACTGCAGTTACTGTCTGTCTTATAGCCGAGGTTATTATCGAATCTCATTCGGATGAAGTATATGTATATATATAAATCTAAATGTAATTCACATCCATCCTCTCATTCTCATTATAGAGTTCCAGTGAAACAAACCCTCAGCTGAACACAGAAACACAGAAACACAGGAGAGACTAGACATGTGCCCATATTAATATGCACGATATTGTGGGCACTTCAAAATACTGTAAATAATAATTTTATTAACATTTTTATAATGCATTTACGAATACTTTCCCCATCAACCGTATAAAATGCACAACACCGCTGTATTCTGCGTCAAAGGGACACACGCTCAGATGTAAACAAGCCCAACGTGCACGAGAAGCACGTGACGGAACGAGTGAAGGAGACTGAATGAAAGTGCACGTTCACTCTCTGACAGCAGAGGGCGCTGATGGAACAGCAGAAATACAGCGGTTACCCCGGAAACCCTGCAAACAAAGCAGCTGCGCTAGTTTTTAAAATGCTTCAAACAGACATTCAGATTTTTGTAATCTCAGTTTTGTTTATCACAGCACCAAATACTTAAAAGGCTATTAATTTTCAAACTTAAACATTTTTATATTTTAATCTGGACTACAACATGCCCTAATGATTAGAAATGTTCTGATTATTTGTGATTGTTCAGTAAATCTTTGAGACATACAGCTTCATTAGTTAACATGTTCATTCATTATTACCAAACTGACAATGAAAAATACTTATAAAGTATTAATTATTATTAGTTAATGTTAATTTCTTAGTTTAATAACATTACTAAAATCAAAAGAACTTATTTAATGGCCCTGAGATGAAACTAACAACGATAAGTTGTGTTTCTTAACTAACATTAACAAAAAAATACTTTCTGTAACAAATGTAGCTGTTGCTCAATCTTAGTTAATGCATTAAATAATGAGATCTATTGTAAAGTGTTTCCTGTTGTTCTTTATAGCCTAATTATTTTGCGCTTTAATCTGTTTGAAATTTTTGCTTTATATATTTTTGTGTATTGTATTATTGTATTTAAACATTCAGAGTTATTTTTGTTATAAGAAAAAGAGTTCTTAAACCTGTTATACTATGACAACACTTATTTGAATATCGTGATAATACCGTATACCGTAGCTTCAGCAATTAAATGAAAATTTGATACCGTCACATGCCTAGGAAAGATGTGTGATCACACTCATCACTGATTCACTTCAGATCCAGTTTACACTCCTGCAGCCCTTAATTCACCTTCACACTGAGTGAATAATGACTGATCCTGCTGTATAACCACACATCTGACCGACACAAGAAGCTTCTAATGCAATAATGGAGATCTTCCTCTCTCATACATAATTAAATTGCCTGATCGTTAGGTCATTAATGAGGTCTACTGTACAGAGAGACTCTGGTTTAGTTTTAAAAACAGAAACTTAATTATTTATGTTTTTAATCTTTCATTTGTTCAAACATCCATCATGTAGAATCACTTTCTGTTCAGTGGATCACTGATTATTATCTCTACAAAACATTTTGAGACAGTCTAAAATCAAAAGAAAAAAGAAAGAAAATTAAGCGCTTTTTGTTTTTTGTCTTCATAACAATTAAGCATATTTATCCCAAACTTCTCGTTAATGCAATTAACTCTCATGACTGTGTTTCATCCAGATTTTGCACTTTTGAGTTTGGTTTTAATTCTCGTTAATCTCAATGATGGTTCTCGTTAAATTCTCATTCTCATTAAAACTGAATTGATTAAAGGACCTAGAATGAAAACTCCCATGATGTACAAATAATTTCGTTTTTAATAAACAAAACTGGTCGGTCATTTTTGTAAGTTTAGTCAACATAAAATGTAAAGTTGACAACTTGAATGTTTAAGTATTTTCTTAACCAGTTAAAACCAGGAAAGTTATTCTAATGATAAATTTTATGTTGTGATAGCTAATTACAACAATCCTTATTTTATTTATTTATTTATTTATTTATTTCATATTACAATAATTTGGGCTGGGTGCTTAAATGTCATGACAATAAGTTTATATTGAAAAACAATCTTAATGGTTACAAAAGTTTTGCTTATCTTTTTATTTTCTGGTGAAACAACCTGTTCTTATTCTCGACGGGTCTTGTGTTTCACTGTGTAGTAAATGTCTCACATACTGTATGCATACACACACACACACACACACACACACACACACACACACTCTTGTACATCTATCTTTGTGAATACATTCATTTACACAATCTTTCGCTCCTTACCCTAACCCTACCCATCAGCCTGACCCGAACCCTTACCCTAAACCGACTCTTAACCCAACTATAACCTGATCACTAAAACAGTCTCGACTCTCAAAAAGGAAAGGATTAGTTCACTTTCAAATTAAATTTTTCCATGTCATCCAAGATGTTCATGTCTTTCTTTCTTCAGTCGAAAAGAAATGAAAACATTCCAGGATTTTTCTCCTTATAGTGGATTTCAAATGATCGTCTTGCACGTGCTTCCGCTTTCCGTATTGTTCCTGCACCTTTCCTATTTTACTTACGGAATGAATGCGGCGCCAGTTACATTTCCCGTAAGTAGAATAGGGAAGGTGTAGGATATACAGCGTAAGCTTTTTGAAGAATACGGAAGCACTTGGAAGGTGATCATTTGTGTTTATAAAGTACATAAAGTTTATAAAGTTGTATTTTTTTCGAAAACGACTGATGGTTTCTCTAGATAAGACTCTTATTCCTAGTATGGTATCGTTTAAAGCTCTTTGAAGCTGCACTGAAACTGTCATTTTGGAGTCCAGTGAAGTCCACTATTTGGAGAAAAATCCTGGAATGTTTTCATCAAAAACCTTAATTTCTTTTCGACTGACAAAAGGAAAGACATGAACATCTTGGATGACATGGAGGTGAATAAATTATCAGGAAATTTGTATTTGAAAGTGAACTAATCTTTTAAAGGCTCTCAGAAAGTGAGGAAAGGCCTAAATGTCCTCACTTTACTCTTTTTGTCCTCATCCAACACTCATTCCACACACACACGGGAGATGGGGAAAAGAGAAATGGGAGAGTTTAAGGGAAAATAGGTTATTAAAAGAGGAATGATTATGTCATCTGATCTCTACAAGGACACCAACTCATTCCCTCTGTCCTGTTCTCTATCTGCCTGTCTATCTACATGTCTCTCTCTCTCTCTCTCGATCATTCTGTCTGTCTGTCTGTCTGTCTGTCTGTCTATCTATCTATCTATCTATCTATCTATCTATCTATCTATCTATCTATCTATCTATCTATCTATCTATCTATCTATCTGACTATCTATCTATCTATCTATCTATCTATCTATCTATCTCTCTATCTATCTATCTATCTATCTATCTATCTATCTATCTATCTATCTATCTATCTATCTATCTATCTATCTATCCATCTATCTATCGCTCTATCCATCTCTCTATCCATCTCTCTATCCATCTCTCTATCCATCTCTCTATCCATCTCTCTATCTATCTATCTATCTATCTATCTATCTATCTATCTATCTATCTATCTATCTATCTATCTATCTATCTATCTATCTATCTATCTATCCATCTATCTATCGCTCTATCCATCTCTCTATCCATCTCTCTATCCATCTCTCTATCCATCTCTCTATCTATCTATCTATCTATCTATCTATCTATCTATCTATCTATCTATCTATCTATCTATCTATCTATCTATCTATCTATCTATCTATCTATCTATCTATCTCTCTCAATTCAATTCAGCTAATTTCAATTCAAATGTGCCTTATTGGCATGACAGGCATTACAGTGATTATGACTTTTGATGTATATCCCTCATTGTTGATATACTTTCATCCGTCTGTTAGTCTCATTTTTCTTTTTATGATATTTTTATGACATGTTGTAAAGCACTGCTGCTGTATAATAAACAGTGCTATATAAATAAACCTTGACTTTGACTCAGGGTTACTATAGTCAACTGAAACCGAATCTAAACCCATAAAAAATTGTTACTTAAAAAAAGAAAAACGTTAACTGAATACTGAAAAAAGTCAAATAAAGTTAAACATGAAAGTATTATGCAGACGTTTCTCCTTATATAGAAGCTTTCTGGCAGAAAGGGTTCTTTAAAATTGCATGAAGAACCCTAGAGTTCTCTACAGAACCTTTATGTCAGAGTGTCAGCGCAGCTGGTGAGGAAGTGTTGCTCTTTCTGTCTCTCTGCACTCAGTGTCTCATCAGTAGAAAGTATCTGTTGTGTCGAGCCTCCGGAGACGAGCTGCTCAATGGAGCTTCTTTCACAGACCAGCGATTAATGCTGCTGCGAGCAGTTCTCTGTTCCTTTGTGTGTGTATTTTTACTCGTTTCCCCCTCTGGCTCCATTTCTCCCGCCAGTGGGATTCTTACAGCAATCTTTAACACAGCATGAAGGAATACAGCGAAATCCAGTTACATGAACGCTTGTGCCTGTCACTGCGGATACAGCTGTGTGTGTGTGTGTGTGTCAGAAGTTATCATTTTGTCATTATTGATAGTCAATCTTCACTAGCACTAGTGCTGCACTTGAAATGATCAAACATCTAGCAGTGTTAAAGTTGAGAGTGTAGGCACAGGGTTAGCAACCACATAGGATCATTCAAAACTCACTAGAAACCATCCAGAACATCCTAGCATGCCTTGACACATGGAAAATGGTACTAAGAAACCAAATTAACTCTCTGCGTACAGCTGTGATTTTCACCAGAGAGAGCAAACGTGTAGAGTTAAGTGCGGCGATCAACAAATAAATAAAAGAGCAGTTTCCCTAAAAGATCATCTTTTTAAATCATGTGTTTCTGGATGCGGTCGTTTCCTGGTCCTGTCTGACATCTACAATCACCGCCTCACATGTCTGGGCAGTGTTTGTTGATTACTCATGTTCCCACTGAGCGAATATGACCATCACGAGGTTAAGATTGAGACTTCAATACCTTAAAATAGGTGGAGTCCCCTCTGTTATTCCCTGTTCTGCTTTCTCTGCACATTAATACACAGGGTGATCTGATGGTTATAGTGGGAGCTCTCCCACCAGGCCAGACCCCAGGGGCCTCCCACTCCTCTGTCACACCGCAGGCTACGGAGCTTCTGGATGAGGCTGCGGGTCCTTCTCAGGGGCCCAGCATCTCATTCAGAGCTCCCGTGGAGGTCGATGTTGACAGCTGCATCGGAGGGCAGACTTGAATCATCTGGGGATGAAGACTCAGCAATGCTACCCCCTTCAGGGAGAGTAGCGCAGATCGAGTGGAACCCTCCACCCTGCTCCGAACACTCACAGCTGGACAATAGGGTTCTTGGTGCAGGGCATGCTGGCAGCCCCTGCATCATCCTGCACCGGTTCCTTTCTTCCCAGAGATGCATGAGCAGGTCACAGAGTCTTGGAAGGCACCTTTTACTGCCCAAAGCTGTTTTGCTGCTTCCTCCGCTCTCACTACCCTCGACGGTGGGGCAGCCGTGGGTTACGCCGAGATTCCTCAGGTGGAACGTGCAATTGTAGTGCATTTATGCCTGCAAAGTGCCGCCACCTGGAGGAATCACCTGTGCCTCCCATCTAAGGTTGCACAAGGGTAGCTCTGAGCCAGGGTTGATGCAGGAACTGCGTACGGCGATGGACCTCGCCCTCAGGGTGATGAAAGTCACCACAAGTGTTCTCGGTGAGAGTGGCACTGTTCGAGTCGGATCCAGAGTTGACTGCCATGCTTTCCTGGGCTCGAGTGGAACCCTCCACCCTGTCCCGAACAACAGCAGCCGGACGATTGGTTTCTTAATGTAGGGTGTGCTGCACATCGTCCTGAGCCGGTACCTTTCTTCCCGGACGTGCATGAGGAGGTCAAATAGTTGTGGAAGGCATCTTTTACTGCCTGAAGTCACTTAATGGCTTCCTTCGCACTCACTACCCTCGACGATGGGGCAGTCAAGGGTTATGCTGAGATTTCTTAAGTGGAGCGTACAGATGCCATGCATTTAGCCACCTGGCGGGATCACCCATGCCTCCCATCCAAGGCCTCACAAGGGTAGTTCTGAGCTGGGGTTAATGCAGGAACTCTGTACAGCGATGGACCTCATCCTCAGGGCAACAAAAAAGGCCCTCAGTGAGAGTAGTGCAGGTCGAGTCGGATCCTGAGTTGGCTGACATGCATTCCCAGGCCGCCGCAAACGTCGGGCTGGAGTGGAATCTTCCACCCTGTCCTGAAAGCTCGCAGCACAGAATCGTCCTGCCCTGGTTCCTTGGTGCATGTGGAGGTCACAAAGTCGTGGAAGGCACTTTTACTGCCCGAAGCCTCTTCGCTGCTTCCTCTGCTCTCACTACCCTCAATGGTGGGGCACGTGGAGATTCCTCAGGTGAAGCATGCAATTGCGGTGCATTTATGCCTGCAAAGTGCCACTACCTGGCGGAATCACCCGTACCTCTCATCCAAGGCTGCATGAGGGCAGTTCTGAGCCGGGGCAGAAACTATGTACGGTGGCAGATCTCGCCCTCAGGGCGATGAAAGTCACCGCATGGGCCCTCGGCCAGACGATGTCCACCTTGGTGTTCAAGGAACACCATCTCTAGCTGAACCTGGCTGAGATGAAGAAAGCTGACAAAGTCCGCATTCGTGAGAGCCCCATCTCCCAGGCCGGCCTTTTCTGCAACACTGTCGAGAACTTTGCCCAGCAGACGTGGGTGCTGCCACCAGACCACCGAGGGCTGCCCGTCGCTGAGGGCGTCCCCCCTGTGGCGTCTACATCTGCTCTGGTGTGGCCCGAGCAGCAGTCAACATCCAGGCCTCAACATCAAGCTGCCCGTTCTTAGCCGCCACTAAACCCTCTAAGCAGTCGGTGAAACAACACCCCTGAGATGGGCAACCCAGAGATGGAGTGAGCTGATCCTCAGCAGACGGTCCACGTACAGCTCCTTCCTTGAGCAGTTTCCTCAATTTCTGGGTCACATGATGTATGGCTTGACAGTGAGCGACGCTACGTTTCCTCACACTCATTCCTCTCTTCTTTCACCATAATGCAGGAGTTTGTGGTTTGAGGACGCAACACCTCCTCATGCACCTCCAACCACACACACACACACACACACACACACACACAGCTACATTAAGCATCATATACGAGCTGCTCAACCAGTGTGAAGCAGAGGTGATTCTTTTCGGCTAATGTATTTTAGCAGTGCATAAATCTCAGTGGAAGAAATAGACAGATTCTTTAATGAGCCTCTAAACTACAGTTAAACCACATCTGTTAAAACTCTTTACGAGAGAGAGAGCGAGAGAGAGAGAAAAAGAGAGGTGTACAACATCTTTCATCGTGCCAACCATAAAACTGACAATCTAACAGTTGTGATCTATTCTGTGAACACCTGAAGACATTAAACTAACATGCGGTACATCCTATTGCTATATTTACAATACATAGTTTTCACATGACATCACATGCTTTTCATTTAAGAATGTTTTGAGTCACATGACTCAAGCTTTTTAGAATATTTTGTAAATGAATACTGTAAAATTATGATCTACCATTGTTTTGCCTGCCAGTCTGTGACTTTGGCGTCACTGGTTCCAGATTTCGGACTTTCCAATGACGTTAAATCTGGCCCTGCGAGACTCCGGCACACAAGACGATCAATTACAAATCCTGAACATGACGAGCCAGTCAAATCCTCAGATGAGTCAAGCGTGTCATCAGATTCATCATCACACAGTGACTCAATAACTCTGGTATGAAAGTCTAATAATTGGCTCAGAGTATGAGGGCGAATGAAGGGTCAGGTGGACTACAAATCCCATGAGGCCATGCGTTTCTGGGTCAGTCTTCTTCATTAGTGGGGAATCAGACGTGAGTAATCAATCACAGATAAGTAGAGCAGAACTGATAAGAGCAAATATATCATTGCAAAGTAATAAAAAAATAAATTGAAGCAACTATTCATTTTTGATTTAAATGAAACTGTATCCACATTATTTCCCACATCCATAACTATCACTCTTTTTTTAACCTAAACTATAATTATATTCATATTCATCTGTGGCTGTTCTACGTGCTGTGACACTGAAGCTCGACTCGTCTTTAATGATACCAGATCCACACTAATCTCTGAGCTCTTATATATCATGCAGCGCTGCCCGTCTGAATGATCTGTTACACTTATTTCTGCTCTAAGTTGCTCTAAGTAAGTGTCTGCCAAGAACATGTTTGCAATGAAGGAGACATACATAAATAACATGAGAAATGTTCCAGAAATGTCTCAATTAAAACACACAGGCAGACCGACTGCTGAGACCTACTTCTGAGGAAAACCTTTAAAAAGAAATCTTTCTTTAAAGAGGACCTATCCTTCCTTTTCTCCATGTTCATGCGTCTTTAGTGTGTAATATTGCTGTTTGATCATTAAAAAGGTTTCTAAAGTCCCTCCAGCGGGAGTTCTTCTCTATATCAGTGTCAGTGTTTCCGAACTCCCTGAAACGCCTCCATTGTAGTCTTGAGTTTTCTTCACAATATTCCTCATTTAAATAATTCATATGCAGAATAAAGGGGCGGGGCCTGGTTGAGTTAGTTAGCAATTATGGTAAGGGGCGGGACATTTCCCAAACACCAATCACAACACACTACTCCAGCCGACCAATCAGAGCACATTGTGCTTTTCAGAAGGCGGGGCTTCATAGAGATAGGAACTAAACAGAGCGTTACTGACAGACTGGGAAGAGAGGAGCTGCAACAATGGAGAATATGGGGAAAATAATCAACATTCAGTCTAGTAGAGCCCAAAAACAACATCAAAGGCCCTATTTTAATGATCTAAGCACATGGTCTAAAGCGCAAGTGCACTTAGGGTGCAGAGTGTACTTGCGTTGTGCACCCACATAGGCCCATATTACTAACACACTCTTTAAATAACAAAACAAATATTGCTCCATTGACTTTAGACCAGGTTTCAGTTGGTCAGTGGCGCAGTCTTTTTCAGCTGCCTCAAAATAGCAACACGCCAACAATGCACCTGAACACACCTCGTTTTCAGACCAGCATGCCCATGGGCGCACAAATGGGCACAAATGCATTTGCTATTTGAACAACATGGCGCAGGATGTGGAAACGATAACTGCGCAGGGCTGAAACTAGCAAAAAACACTTGCGTCACGCCTGGCGCCGCATTGCGCCGGGTGTATGATAGGGCCCCAAGACTTAAAGGGCATAATAGGGCCTCTTTAAGAACACACATTCTCAAACAGGAAGGACCTGTGCTGCTTGTTCAACTACTCCAGATTTCCTGCGAGAGAAGCTGCTGCTGCTGGATTATTGTTCTTTGTTTATATTTGCGATTGTTTTTGGAGTAAAGTCCTCTGTGTCTTTTGTTCATATTAAAGTGCGTGCCAGATGGTATCTTACTTAACGTTTCCAGATTCACGTCTTCACCTGAGCTCAGCTCTGAACCTACAACAACGAACGACAGCATCTACTGCTAAAACTTACAGTAAAAATGATAGCTTTCAGTAACTTCGAGGTCAGTGTGTTTGTTTTCAATGTTTCAAACCTGACTGGTAGCTGGAACCCCAAAAAAATCAGTTCATAACTTGAAATGTACGTCTTTTGAAAGAATATGGAGTCATATAAGTTTTTCAGAAATGGTATTGCCTTGAAATCAGTTTTAAACCTCTTCACCTCAGCTCACGCACTGAATGCCTATGCTTTTCTTTCTCCTCTGAATGGAGGTTTGATTAAGAGCACTCTGTCGAATCGCTCGCTCTGTTAATGAAAAAATGAGATTTCAAAAGCTGCTTTTTCCTCCAAGTTCAGGCTTGAGTTTTTTTCAAGTTTAAAAGCAAAATACACAACAAGAAAAAGCAAAGAACACACACATACATACACAACATTAAGAATAATGAGATTCGCAAGTTCAAGGAAACGAAGAAAGAAACAGAACCGATTAAAAATCAGAAATGAACTTAAGGAATATGAACTTGTCTAATAGTTAAAAGTCTAGAGAAGAATTACTGACCTGGTAATGAACTATGAGCTGTTTTTAATGTTTTTAATGTTTCTCAAACAACATATATATATATATATATATATATATATATATATATATATATATATATATATATATATATATATATATATATATATATATATATGTGTGTGTGTACTAAATAACTATATAACATATTTTAATATAATTAAAATAAAAAAAGTGATTATGTATTGTAGTGTACTGCAGTTACTTTTATTCATGAGAACATGACTGATTATAATTAAGCATGCATTATATATATAGTATTTAAGCATTTGAGAAAAAAAACATCTGATTTATTGATGCCATTTATCATTTATGCAGTACTAATTAGTGTTTTCTGCTGTTGTACTTAAAAAAATCTAATTATTTTGGAAACACAGACCAGTTGAGCCAATTAACTTTAAAACTGAATACTTGAACACCACATCAATTCACACTGAAGAGTTGCATTGTTTGAATTAGCTCTGCACTTTATTTGTTTGATTTAAGAATTGTTGAGTTTGAAAAGCCAATCATGAAGAAACGCTGTTTTTGTATTGTGTTTTGTGTTGATTTAGAATTTAATAAACATGAAATAAACAGCTGATCTTAAGAAATCAGAAATGATTATGTTAACATCAAGAATTGTTATTCACTGCAGATACAAACATCTATAAATGACAAGATCTGTGAAGTGATTAAGAAAAAAATGACTGGTTATGTGAAACTGCATAGAGATTTTACCGTCAATCAGGCCAGAACAACAATGATGGTAGAAAAGAGACAGAAAGACAGATGGAGAGACAGACAGACGGAGAGACAGACAGAGAGACAGATAGACAGACGGACGGAGAGACAGACAGTCAGAGAGACAGACGGACGGAGAGACAGACGGATGGAGAGACAGATGGAGAGAGAGACAGACAGACAGATGGAAAGACAGACGGAGAGACAGACAGACAGACAGACGGAGAGACAGATGGAGAGACAGACAGACAGACAGACAGATGGAGAGACAGACGGAGAGACAGATGGAGAGACAGACAGACAGACAGACGGAGAGACAGATGGAGAGACAGACAGACAGAAAGACATACAGATGGAGAGACAGACAGACGGAGAGACAGACAGATGGACGGAGAGACAGACAGACAAATGGAGAGACAGATGGAAAGAGAGACAGACAGAGAGACAGACAGATGGATGGAGAGACAGACGGAGAGACAGACGGAGAGACAGATGGAGAGACAGACAGACGGAAAGACATACAGATGGAGAGACAGACAGACGGAAAGACATACAGATGGAGAGATAGACAGACGGATGGATAGACAGACAGACGGATGGAGAGACAGACAGACGGAGAGACAGACAGATGGACGGACAGACAGACAGACAGACGGAGAGACAGACAGACAGACAGACGGAGAGACAGATGGAGAGACAGACAGACAGACAGACAGATGGAGAGACAGATGGAGAGACAGACAGACAGACAGACGGAGAGACAGATGGAGAGACAGACAGACAGAAAGACATACAGATGGAGAGACAGACAGACGGAGAGACAGACAGACAAATGGAGAGACAGATGGAAAGAGAGACAGACAGATGGATGGAGAGACAGACGGAGAGACAGACGGAGAGACAGATGGAGAGACAGACAGATGGAAAGACATACAGATGGAGAGACAGACAGACGGAGAGACAGACAGATGGACGGAGAGACAGACAGACAAATGGAGAGACAGATGGAAAGAGAGACAGACAGAGAGACAGACAGATGGATGGAGAGACAGACGGAGAGACAGACGGAGAGACAGATGGAGAGACAGACAGACGGAAAGACATACAGATGGAGAGACAGACAGACGGAAAGACATACAGATGGAGAGATAGACAGACGGATGGATAGACAGACAGACGGATGGAGAGACAGACAGACGGAGAGACAGACAGATGGACGGAGAGACAGACAGACGGACGGAGAGACAGACAGACAAATGGAGAGACAGATGGAAAGACAGACAGACAGAGAGACAGACAGATGGATGGAGAGACAGACAGATGAAGAGACAGACAGATGGAGAGACAGACAGACAAATGAAGAGACAGACAGATGGACAGACAGACAGATGGAGAGACAGAGAGACAGACGGACAGAGAGACAGACAGACAGAAGGAGAGACAGACAGACGGAGAGACAGATGGAGAGACAGATGGAGAGACAGACAGATGGAGAGACAGAGAGACAGACGGACGGAGAGACAGACAGACAGAAGGAGAGACAGACAGAGGGAGAGACATAGAGACAGACGGACGGAGAGACAGACAGACAGATGGATGGAGAGACAGAGACAGATGAAGAGACAGACTGATGGACAGACAGACAGATGGAGAGACAGACAGACGGACAGACAGACAGACGGAGAGACAGACTGATGGACAGACAGACAGATGGAGAGACAGACAGACGGACAGACAGACAGACGGAGAGACAGACAGACGGAGAGACAGACTGATGGACAGACAGACAGATGGAGAGAAAGACAGACGGACAGACAGACAGATGGAGAGACAGACAGATGGAGAGACAGACGGACGGAGAGACAGACAGACGGACGGAGAGACAGAGACAGATGGAGAGACAGACAGACGGACGGAGAGACAGAGACAGATGGAGAGACAGACAGATGGACAGACAGACAGATGGAGAGACAGACGGATGGAAAGACAGACAGACAGATGGAGAGACAGACAGACAGACAGACAGATGGAGAGACAGACGGACGGAGACACAGACAGACGGAGAGACAGACAGATGGAGAGACAGACAGAGAGACAGATGGAGAGACAGACAGACGGACGGAGAGACAGACAGACAGATGGAGAGACAGACGGACGGAGAGACAGACAGACAGAGAGACAGACGGAGAGACAGACAGATGGACGGAGAGACAGACAGACAGATGGAGAGACAGACAGACGGAGAGACAGACAGATGGAGAGACAGACGGACGGAGAGACAGACAGACAGAGAGACAGACGGAGAGACAGACAGACGGACGGAGAGACAGACAGACAGATGGAGAGACAGACAGACGGAGAGACAGACAGATGGAGAGACAGACAGACAGAGAGACAGACGGAGACACAGACAGATGGAGAGACAGACGGACGGAGAGACGGACAGACAGAGAGACAGACGGAGAGACAGACAGATGGACGGAGAGACAGACAGACAGATGGAGAGACAGACAGACGGAGAGACAGACAGATGGAGAGACAGACAGACAGACAGAGAGACAGACGGAGACACAGACAGATGGAGAGACAGACGGACGGAGAGACAGACAGACAGAGAGACAGACGGAGAGACAGACAGATGGACGGAGAGACAGACAGACAGATGGAGAGACAGACAGATGGAGAGACAGACAGACAGAGAGACAGACAGACAGATGGAGAGACAGACAGATGGAGAGACAGACAGATGGAGAGACAGACAGACGGACAGACAGACAGATGGAGAGACAGACAGATGGAGAGACAGACAGATGGAGAGACAGACAGACGGACAGACAGACAGATGGAGAGACAGACAGACAGACAGATGGAGACAGACAGACAGACAGACAGAGAGACAGACAGATGGAGAGACAGACAGACAGACGGACGGATAGACAGATGGAGAGACAGACAGACAGAGAGACAGACAGATGGAGAGACGGACAGATGGAGAGACAGACAGACGGACAGACAGACAGATGGAGAGACAGACAGATGGAGAGACAGACAGATGGAGAGACAGACAGATGGAGAGACGGACAGATGGAGAGACAGACAGACGGACAGACAGACAGATGGAGAGACAGACAGATGGAGAGACAGACAGACGGAGAGACAGATGGAGAGATGGAGAGACAGACAGACGGAGAGACAGACAGACAGACAGACGGACGGATAGACAGATGGAGAGACAGACAGACGGACAGAGAGACAGACAGACAGACAGACAGAGAGACAGATGGAGAGATGGAGAGACAGACAGACGGAGAGACAGACAGACAGACGGACGGATAGACAGATGGAGAGACAGACAGACGGACGGAGAGACAGACAGACAGACGGAGAGACAGACAGACGGAGAGACAGACAGATGGAGAGACAGACGGACGGAGAGACAGACAGACAGAGAGACAGACGGAGAGACAGACAGATGGACGGAGAGACAGACAGACAGATGGAGAGACAGACAGACGGAGAGACAGACAGATGGAGAGACAGACGGACGGAGAGACAGACAGACAGAGAGACAGACGGAGAGACAGACAGACGGACGGAGAGACAGACAGACAGATGGAGAGACAGACAGACGGAGAGACAGACAGATGGAGAGACAGACAGACAGACAGAGAGACAGACGGAGACACAGACAGATGGAGAGACAGACGGACGGAGAGACAGACAGACAGAGAGACAGACGGAGAGACAGACAGATGGACGGAGAGACAGACAGACAGATGGAGAGACAGACAGACGGAGAGACAGACAGATGGAGAGACAGACAGACAGACAGAGAGACAGACGGAGACACAGACAGATGGAGAGACAGACGGACGGAGAGACAGACAGACAGAGAGACAGACGGAGAGACAGACAGATGGACGGAGAGACAGACAGACAGACAGATGGAGAGACAGACAGATGGAGAGACAGACAGACAGAGAGACAGACAGACAGATGGAGAGACAGACAGATGGAGAGACAGACAGACGGACAGACAGACAGATGGAGAGACAGACAGATGGAGAGACAGACAGATGGAGAGACAGACAGACGGACAGACAGACAGATGGAGAGACAGACAGACAGACAGATGGAGACAGACAGACAGACAGACAGAGAGACAGACAGATGGAGAGACAGACAGACAGACGGACGGATAGACAGATGGAGACAGACAGACAGACAGACAGAGAGACAGACAGATGGAGAGACAGACAGATGGAGAGACAGACAGATGGAGAGACGGACAGATGGAGAGACAGACAGACGGACAGACAGACAGATGGAGAGACAGACAGATGGAGAGACAGACAGACGGAGAGACAGATGGAGAGATGGAGAGACAGACAGACGGAGAGACAGACAGACAGACAGACGGACGGATAGACAGATGGAGAGACAGACAGACGGACAGAGAGACAGACAGACAGACAGACAGAGAGACAGATGGAGAGATGGAGAGACAGACAGACGGAGAGACAGACAGACAGACGGACGGATAGACAGATGGAGAGACAGACAGACGGACGGAGAGACAGACAGACAGACGGAGAGACAGACAGACGGACGGAGAGACAGACAGACAGATGGAGAGACAGACAGACGGACAGACAGACAGACAGACAGATGGAGAGACAGACAGACGGACAGACAGACAGACAGACAGATGGAGAGACAGACAGACGGACAGACAGACAGACAGACAGACGGACAGACAGACAGACAGACAGATGGAGAGACAGACAGACAGATGGAGAGACAGACAGACGGACAGACAGACAGACAGACAGATGGAGAGACAGACAGACGGACAGACAGACAGACAGACAGACGGACAGACAGACAGACAGACAGATGGAGAGACAGACAGACGGACAGACAGACAGACAGACAGATGGAGAGACAGACAGACGGACAGACAGACAGACAGACAGATGGAGAGACAGACAGACGGACAGACAGACAGACAGACAGACGGACAGACAGACAGACAGACAGATGGAGAGACAGACAGACAGATGGAGAGACAGACAGACGGACAGACAGACAGACAGACAGATGGAGAGACAGACAGACGGACAGACAGACAGACAGACAGACGGACAGACAGACAGACAGACAGATGGAGAGACAGACAGACGGACGGAGAGACAGACAGACAGATGGAGAGACAGACAGGCTGAAAGGCAAACAGTGGAAAAAGTTTTATGGATTTTAAAAGAGCATTTTAATTTCCATGCCTGCAGTGAAACAGACTTTCGGAGCGTATGGATTGTTTGCTTCATCTCTGCATCAGTAGCTGTAATAATGTACAGTACATATAGATCTCAATAGCATGAAACACAGACAGGAAATCATCGGCCAGAAATACGAAATAAGAAAGGTGATTTGTGTGTGATGTGCAGTTTACAGTCTTTATGAAACCTAGTCATGATATTGACCACAAAACACAAGAGTGTGTTCATAATGAACAAACACAAGCACAGCACTGCAGAAAACACTCCCAAACAAACACTGTCTTTCTCTGATTGTGTTTCTCTCTTCTGTGATTCAGTCCGTCTGTCCTAGTGTTGTACGAAACTCTCATTATAATACTTTGTTCAGAAATGTACATACATTTTTGCAACTGAAGCCTGTCTGTATAATGTATTAAAACTGTATTCATAATTCATTATAATGCATATCAAAAATGCATCATATACACACTAAATAAATATATAATAAATCAATTGTGAGTTTTATGTCACTCTACAGACGTGTGTAACATTTCTCTCCATCATGTCATCTGTTTCCCTGGCTCACAGTGAGCGCAGCAGATGGCACAGTGTGTGTGTTTGTGAGTGTGTGTGTGTCGCTACGTGCTCAAGATCTGGGGTTGTGAAGACGTACCAGAGACACTTAAAGCGTCAAGACTTCCAGAGAAATTACATACGACCACACACACACACACACACACACACACACACTAATCCAGACGTCAGAAGTTTTGGGTTTGAATCCCAGACGGTCTGATTCATCACCAGATACTGACATCCCTGGAATGAAACAAATGAATGCCAGAAAATGTCGCAGCGGATCACAAACCATCTGCTGAATAATCAGACAACAAGAGCTTAGAGAAACACACCCGACATCAATAATCACACAAAACTATCTGATCACTACAGCTACTAATGCATCATGGGATTCAGTTATCTAGAGTACTGCATCGACATGACCTTTGACACAAAAACACTCCTCTTTATCAGTGAAAAACATCCTTAAATCAAGAGAACTGGAGTGTTTTGAGCATGTTTGTTTGTTAGGATGAACTGCTTTGCTGAAATGAAGGAATAAATGTCAATATTCAATGTATATATTTTAAAAATTACATACAAAAATCAGGGTGTTTTTTCAAAATCAAACATATTTTTAAATTTCCTTTTCTATATTTTTATATTTTATGTAAAATATTTTTTATATTATTTTATTAAAATTATAATATTTATTTTATATACAATATAAATACAAAAACTAAATTAAAAAACAAGTCTCAAGTGAATTTATTTTTATTTTTATTATATTCATTATTGATATTTGATATTAGTGATATATTAATATTTTTACATTAAAACAAGACAAATTACTGAATAAGACAGCATTTTTTTAAGAGCGAAATGTATAATTAAACAATACGTACAACTGATGAATTAAAACAGCCATTTTACTACAGCTAGATAGATAGATTAAAACAAATATTATTTCAAGATATTAATTAGTCTTTAAGCTGTAAAAAAAAACATGAACTGGAGTTTATTTTGTTTCTTTTGATTGTGCAGAAACCTTTCAGAGTAAACAACTGAAAACTGAATGAAAACCCGTGAAAAGAACCGTGTAAGATTATTACTACTACAGCAACAGACGAACCGCTGCACGCGACAGAGCGTAACGCACTGCGATTTGTCAGCAGGAAGAGAAAGGGAGAGCGAAAAAGAATAAGAAGTAATTACATCCCCGGAGGGACACGGATGAAACCGCAGAGGATATGAAGGTCCGAGATGGAGCGAGCAGAAAAACATACTGATGGGAAAAGGAGAGCAAAAGGTGATGATGGAGAACATTTTCCACATCATCTGCGTTTCGTCTTCTCATCTCTTTCTCTCTCTATCCATAGTAATGTGTTCTTCTGGCATCAGGAAAACAGTGGGAATATTGTCACTCATGAACACGAGAAACAAACACACACCGACCGTCCAAACATTGATAATAATCAGAAATGTTTCTTGAGTATCAAATCATCATATCAGAATGATTTCTGAAGGATCATGTGACACTGAAGATAATGAAAATTCAGCTTTGATCACAGGAATAAATTACACTTTACTATATATTCACACAGAAAACAGCTGATTTACATTATAAGAATATTTCACAATTTTACTATATTTTTGATCAAATCAGTCAGCTTTGGTGAGCAGAAGAGGCTCTTTTAAAGCTGCTTTGACACAAAGTGTGTTGTGCAAAACACTAGACAATAAATCGACTTGATCAATGATTTAATCAGTGTATTGATCATCACTGAAAGAATGAGTGATATTTGACTGTGTGTGAATGTTTTCATGACACAATCTCTGAAAGAAGACGTCAGAAGGTGACTAGAATATATATATATACGTAAAGACAGGTTCACTCTATGATGTAATATCTCTTCACTTTCATTAATGACAATTAAATATGAATATATTCATTATGGACAGAAGGCTTTTAGAGTTCAGTGTTGATCGATGGAGCTCTTAACGAGGGGCAGTGAGAACAGTGGGCGGAGTCAGATCTCAGTATTAATGAGTTAATTAGAGACGATGAAGCTTCTGATCAACAGACACTGAAAACACGTGAATGTGTGAATGAAAGTGTTATAATGAAACTGTTCCAAAAACTTCAAACACAGAGAGAGAGTCAGCTGATCAGAGACACACACCACCAGTGTGTGTGTGTGTGTGTGTGTGTGTGTGTTTGTGTTTGTGTGTGTGTGTGTGTGTTTGTGTACCTACGTAAACATGTTTTGGGGACAAATTTGTACCAAGATATGAGCTAAACCTTAAAAAAGCAACGTTCTCATTTGTAAAAAAAGTATAAAAATTAAGAGAATTAAAGTTTTAAATATAATGACAGAATATATTGCATTATAGACAGGCTTCAGTTAAAGGGGTGGTTGATTATGATTTAACTTTTTTAACTTTAGTTAGTGTGTAATGTTGCTGTTTGATCATAAACAACATCTGCAAAGTTACGATGCTCAAAGTTCAATGCAAAGAGAGATATTTTTTATTTTACAGAAACGGCTGGTATGGACTACAACAAGTGACATCACAAACCCTACAAATTTACATAAACCCCGCCCCCGAGAACACTCAACAAAGGGGGCGGGGCCATGTTGGGCTGCTTTAGAGAAGAGGAAGAGTTGTTGTAGTCGAGTGTTGTTGTCATGCCGTCAATTTACGCCGGACTGCTTCACAAACGAGGGTCAATTCAACACAAAAGATGAACATGACGGCACATGCTAGTGGATGAGTTGAATCAACTCCACAGCAACTACATCAATTTATCCACTAACATTCAGAAACGTCTAAAAGTTGTAACTTCTTCCTGAGTCTCTCCATCAGTGTCGACTCCGGTTTGAACAATGTAAGGCTGAACACTTTCCTCATTTTGTCTGCGTGAGATTCTCCAGCTTTGTTGTTGTTGAGCTGTTAAAGCTCCGCCCTCTTCTGGAAAGGAGCAGCTCATTTGCATTTAAAGGGACACACACAAAAACGGCGTGTTTTTGCTCAAATTTGACAAGCTATAATAAATGATCTGTGGGGGATTTTGAGCTGAAACTTCACATTCTGGAGACACCAGAGACTGATATAATAGAGCGTAATAGGTCCACTGTAAGTATTTGCATATTAAAATCCAAAGTGAATTTTATTGTGTATATATAACACTGTAATTGAAGCCTGTCTATAATGCATTAGAGGAGTATTATAAGTATTATAAATTAATAATGATTATAAATTTAGTAATACAATTCGAAATGCATCATATCTTTTAATAAATGTTATGTTTGTGTGTATATATGTAAACGTGTGTGTGTGTGTGTGTGTCGTACCTCTACTGCATCGTGGCGTGTGTCTCTGAAGTGAACGTGCCGCTGCATTGGCTTTCTCTGGATCTCTGATACACACTCAGCGCTGTTAAACGAGAAGAACAGCGTGATGCAGAGAGAGAGAGAGAGAGACCAAACGATAAGAGAACTGAGCGCGCTCAGTGGACGCCTGCTTTAACACAGCTGTCACACACACACACACACACACACACACACACACACAGAGAGAGATAGAGACGGCTGACAGCAGCAGTTCTCTTCTCATTCTCACTTTCTGTCTCTGTTAAGATGCAAATGCAGCACATCTGCGCTGTGTGTGTGTGTGTGTGTGAGTGTGTGTGTGTGTGTGTGTGTGTGTGTGTGTGTGTGTGTGTGTGTGTGTGTGTGTGTGTGTGTGTGTGTGTGTGTGTGTGTGTGTGTGTGTGTGTGTGTGTGTGTGTGTGTGTGTGTGTGTGTGTGTGTGTGTGTGTGTGTGTGTGTGTGTGTGTGTGTGTGTGTGTGTGTGTGTGTGTGTTTCTGACAGTAGATTAACCTCTCATATTGTCTGGATCTTCAGGGTGAGACACACAGCGGGTCACATGTGACACCGGACACAACAAACCCAAAGCACCTCCAGACAGGAAAGACAGATCTCACACACACACACACACACACACACACACACGCACACACACACACACACACACACACACACACACACACACACACACACACACACACACACACACACACACACACACACGTCTCTGTCTCTCTGCATATATCAGTCTGTCTCTCAGTGTCACATTATCTAATCTTGTAATGGGCTCCTTTCATTCCTGATCTGTCCTCCGTTGGTTTGTGATCTATTTATCCCTCTCTCCATCCGTCCTTCACCCGTCGTCCTCCTCTATCATCTTCTCTTTCTTCTCTCTGAGGTGATAACATCACTGCCTTGTTCACTTTATGCTAATGAGTCTTTCTGACACACACAGAGTCGCAGGGCGTTTAGGAAAGGAAAGGTGACGTACGTCCGCGTTTGACCGCTGCGGTCTGACCTGAAAACATCCGCCTCGTTTATTCACGTGTGTGTGTGTGTGTGTGTGTGTACCAGCCCTTCACACACACGCTTAAAACACGGACACACACATCAGCCGTGATCTCAAATACTATCAGTTCTGTGATATCCACACAAACACAAGCCGGCACAGCCTTAACTAATCACATCTCTGCTATGACCACTGATGTTTTTAATGCAACAGTGATTTTACACTGCGACACAAATGACTTCTCTTGTTTTCCAGCAAAAACATCGAAACATTCTAAAATCAAGATGCGTTTACTGGAGGAGGAGGACGTTCACTGAAAAATTAAGTGAGTTTTTACTTAAAACGAGAACAAATATCTGCAGATGGAGTCTTTTTTCAGGGAATTTCTCTGCTCCAGTAAATGTATCTTGATTTAAGCATGTTTAGATACTGGAAATCAAGATTTTTTACATGTTTTTATTAAACAAGATGAGAAACGCTGTAGTTTTTGATAAGTAATGCTGTACTTAATGATACTGAACAAACACTTCAGAGAATGAAACACACACACACACACACACACGAGGGATCTTCAGTATCTCTCTCTCCCTCAGAGTCCATATAAGGGATTCTTTGGAGTTATTTCATGATTTGAAGGATTTACCTTATAAACTCAGTGAGGAACAGAAACCCAGAGCGTGAGCTGTGTGTGTGTGAGTGTGTGTGTGTGTGTGTGTTCTTCAGGTTACATTGTCATTTAAGCTGATTGGCTGAACACCAGCACTGACTAAACTGGTTTTCCCTTTTGTACACGCCTACAGCAAACACACACACTCACACACACACATCAACACATGCTGCGTGAGGTTGTGTTTGTCTGCGTGTGTTTATAATGAGATAACATCAGAAAGTGTGCTGATATGAACTGAGCTGCGATGAGGTCAAACACACACACGACCTCTTTCCTCTGTAAATCATTCATCTGTTTTCTGTCTATTAATCTTCAAGTCTTTCCTCTAAAGAAAGAAAACAAGCTCAGATTCATCCATGAATGTGTGAGACGAGATCAAGAGGAACGAATCCAGTCGAGACAGATGTGATCAGAAGATGGATGGATGGACAGAACGACGGATGGATGGATGGATAGATAGACAGGTGTTCCTACCTGTAAGGAGTGTAAGACAGCAGGTGTGTCGTCCGCTCTCAGGAACACTTGCTGTCCACGTCTGAAAGACAAACGAGAAGCATCAGAAGGTGCTGCGCTCATCTCTGTCCACTTCTGTCCAACTCTATCTAACTATCTGTCTCTCACACACACACACACACACACACACAGAAGCTTCACTTCCACCATCTTCTGCCCCGTGTGTGTGTGTGTGTGTGTGTGTGTGTGATGGCATGTGTGTAGACATGTCTTGTGTTCTTACAGGTCTCTTCCTCGCTTCCTCTCATGAGCGTTCATGTCATTCCCTCCTGTGTGTCAAAGCACCGCACAGACCAGCACACACTCACTCGCACACACACACACACACACACACTCGTGTCGGGTCTCACAGAGGTGTGCGCTCGAGCCCTCAGCAGGGAACACACTGACAGCACACACACACCACAGCCACTCTCCTCTCTCTCTCTCTCTCTCTCTCTCTCTCTCTCGACTGGGGAAGCCTCTGATTTTATTGCTCATCAGGGTCCTAAAACCCTCTGTGTTTCTCTCAGACAATTTACTCTGTATACACTTATATCATTGAACACCAACATGTCTATGTAATTTGGCACGAATTAACTATGTGCCTTGAAAATTTCACATTTTGTTTTAGCACAGTTATTTCTGAAAACTAAAAACAATATACTTTCTGTCTAATATTTGTTTTGTAAAGGATTGTACTTATTTTTTGCAATTTGCACTAAAAAAAAATTGTTAAATTGCACTAAAAATGACTAAATATTTTAGAATGACAAAATTGAGAGAACGATAGAGCGATAGATGATTTGGCACATTACTTTGGAGAATTACCCAGAAAATTATTCACACTTTGTTACAGCACAATCATTTCTGAAAACTTAAGAAACAATATATTTTGTTTTACACAAGTATGTACTTATTTTGGGCAATTAGCACACACAAAAAAAAAAAAAAAAAAAAAAATAGAAAAGGTTGTCCTTTTTTAACTACAGAAAAATATGATTATTTTTTACAATAATCAATGAGATTAAGTGATATCACAATTCTGCTAAAAAGCACTTCAAAAATTCATATTATGAATGAGTTTTATAAACTAAAGTAAATAATATTTACCTGTAAAAATCCAATCATCCAGTCATATTTGTAGCAATAACCAACAATACACTGTTCGATTTTTCTTTTATGCCAAAAATCATTAGGATATTAAGTCAAGATCGTGATCCATGAAGATATTTTGTAAATTTCCTACTGTAAATATATCAAAACCTAATTTTTGTGAGTGGATATGCATTGCTAAGGACTTCATCTGGACAACTTTAAAGGTGATTTTCTCAATATTTAGATTTTGTTGCACCCTCAGATTCCAGATTTTCAAATAGTTGTATCTCAGCCAAATATTCTCCTATCCTGACAAACCATACATCAATGGAAAGATTATTCAGCTTTCAAATGGTGTATAAATCTATTTTATACAAAAATTTACCCTTATGACTGGTTTTGTTGTCCAGTCAGAAAAAGTTTTTGTGTTCATTGAGATATTGTTTAAAATGTTACTTTTCAAAGGGTGTGTACACATTTATGCTGAGTGTGTATGTGTGTGTGTGTGTATCCGTTTTGTAAATTTGCTTCTGCTTTTATGGTAAATGTGGTATATCTTTACTGGAAAATAAGGCCAAAATAGTGATTAAGAATATGAATACTGATTCTAAGCCATAAATTATTTAGAAAATTAAGTGTGCCTGTACAGTGTGATTTGATTTAATAGTGGAACATCAGAGAACAGAAGAATGTACAGCAACATTAATAATGTTCTCACACACGTGCCAGAGGAGCATTCAGGGATTTAATATGTTGCCAGAGATGAAAGAGGTCTGCACATTTGCTAAATGCTAAACGTAAATATTCTAAAATCATTATCCACGTCGGCACAAATGATGTTCGACTTCGCCAGTCGGAGATCACTAAAATTAACATTAAAGAGGTGTGTGAACTCGCAAATTCAATGTCAGCAAAAGTAATTTGTTCTGGCCCTCTTCCTGTTCGTCGGAGTGATGAGATAGTTAGCAGGTTATCATCACTCAATGGCTGGCTGTCTAAGTGGTGTGCGCAGAATAATATAGGTTTCATAGACAATTGGAAAAGCTTTTGGGGCAGACCTGATCTGTTGAAAAGAGATGGTATTCATCCCTCCCGGGATGGTGCTGCTCTTCTCTCTAGAAATTTGGCAAATAGTCTTAGAGCTGAAACATGACAAACCAGGGCCCAGATCAGGACGCAGACAAACTGGCTAAACCGACCGTCTGCTAGCCGCCTCACGTCACAGAACTCAGATAATTCACAGCACATAGAAACACTTTCACCTAGATATTATCACATAGAGACTGTGTCTGTACCGCGAACTAGTAAATACAAAAAACTTCCAAAACCTTTTAAGGGTAAAAATTTAATTGATGTTCAAAAAATGAAAATCACAGATAAATCAGATAAACAAATGATAAAGCTTGGGTTACTGAATATTAGATCTATTTCTTCAAAAGCACTTATTGTAAATGAAATTATCACAGACAATAAACTAGACTTGCTGTGTTTGACAGAAACCTGGCTAAAACCAGACGATTACATTACTTTAAATGAATCTAGTCCTCAAGGTTATGATTATCGACACAATCCTCGACAGAAAGGCAAAGGGGGAGGTGTTGCTGTAATTTATAGTAATATATTCAGAATCATTCAAAAGAATTTCAAATATAATTCCTTTGAAGTGATGGTGCTTTATGTAACATTATGTAAGTTGACATTTGTGCTGGCTACTGTATACAGGCCACCAGGGCACCATACTGACTTTATCAAAGAATTTGCTGAGTTTCTATCAGAGTTAGTACTGGCTGCGGATAAAGTCCTTGTTGTTGGTGATTTTAATATCCATGTAGATAATAATAAAGACGCATTTGGATTGGCATTTGCAGATATTTTAAACTCTATTGGAGTTAAACAACACGTGTCAGGACCCACTCATTGTCGTAATCATACCCTAGATCTAATACTGTCGCATGGAATAGATATTGATGCTGTTGAAATTCTACAGCAGAGCGATGATATATCAGATCATTATTTAGTCTCGTGTATAATACAATTAGCCAAGGCTACAAAACCACCACCCAGCCATAAATATTGTAGAACAATCACGTCTGCCACTAAAGATTGCTTTATAAATAATCTCCCCGAGCAGTTTCATCGCCTTAGTATACCTGACAACATAGAAGAACTCGATGCTGCAACAGAAACTATTGGCTCTCTCTTTTCCAGCACATTAGATGCGGTCGCTCCTTTACGTCTAAAGAAGATTAAGGAAACTAATCCAACGCCGTGGTATGATGAGCACACTCGGGCTCTAAAACGAGCTGTTAGAAAAGCTGAACGTAGTTGGAAGAAAACAAAACTAGAAGTTTTTCGCCTTTCGTGGAAAGAAAAAATGATTGAGTACAGAACAGCCATAAGAAATGCTAGATCTACTTATTTTTCAAATCTCTTAATAGAAAACAAACATAATCCTAGGTATTTATTTGACACAGTGGCTAAATTAACTAGAAACAGAGATTCAACTGCTGACGTTTCCATAGAGCACAGCAGTAATGACTTTATGAACTTCTTTACTTGCAAGATTGATAATATTAGAGAGAAAATTATAAACATGCAACCGTCTACAGTTTCTCTTCAGACAGTGCACTGTAGTGTCCCTGAGGTAAAACTAGAATCATTCGCCGCTATAGGAGAGGAAGAATTATCTAAACTTATCAAATCATCAAAATCAACGACATGTATGTTAGACCCAATGCCGACTAAACTACTGAAAGAAATGCTTCCAGAGGTCGTAGGTCCACTTCTTGATATAATTAATTCATCTTTAACACTAGGACACGTGCCAAAAACCTTTAAGCAGGCTATTATCAAACCTCTTATTAAAAAACCTCAACTAGATCCGAGAGATTTAGTAAATTACAGGCCAATCTCGAATCTACCTTTTCTGTCAAAGATACTAGAAAAGGCAGTTTCAACACAACTGTGTTCCTTTTTAGAAAGAAATGGAATCTGTGAGGATTTCCAGTCAGGGTTTAGACCATACCATAGTACTGAGACTGCTCTCGTTAGAGTTACAAACGATCTACTCCTATCATCCGATCGTGGCTGTATTTCTCTATTAGTGTTATTAGATCTCAGTGCTGCTTTTGACACTATCGATCATAACATTCTTTTAAAAAGACTTGAAAACTATATTGGCATTAGTGGAATTGCTTTGGCATGGTTCAAATCATACTTATCTGACCGTTATCAGTCTGTGGTAGTTAATGAAGAGATGTCGTATCGATCACAGGTTAAATATGGGGTACCACAAGGCTCAGTATTAGGACCGTTGCTTTTCACTCTGTACATGCTGCCCTTAGGAGAGATAATTAGGAAGCATGGTGTTAGTTTTCACTGCTACGCTGACGATACTCAGCTCTATATTTCCTCGCGCCCTGACGAAACCTACAAATTCACAAAACTAACAGAATGCATAGCTGACATTAAAAACTGGATGACAAGAAATTTCTTATTATTAAATTCAGAAAAAACTGATTTCCTAATCTTTGGACCAAAAACTTCCTCACGAAAAAACCTTGAATACTCTCTAACACTTGACGGGTGCTCCATTAAACCTTCGTCCTCAGTTAGGAACCTGGGTGTGCTCTTTGATACCAATCTTTCATTTGAAAGTCATGTTTCTAGTATCTGTAAAACCGCCTTCTTCCATCTAAAAAATATATCTAAATTACGACATATGCTCTCAATGACAAATGCGGAACAGTTGGTTCATGCATTCATGACCTCAAGACTAGATTATTGTATCGCTCTACTGGGTGGTTGTTCTGCTCGGCTTTTAAACAAACTACAGTTGGTTCAAAATGCGGCAGCTAGAGTTCTTACTAGAACCAGAAAGTATGACCATATTAGCCCAGTTCTGTCAACATTACATTGGCTCCCTATTAAACATCGTATAGATTTTAAAATCTTGCTACTTACTTATAAAGCTCTAAATGGTTTAGCTCCCCAGTACCTAAGTGAGCTCTTAATGCATTATAGTCCTTCACGTTTATTGCGATCTCAGAATTTAGGCCAGTTGATAATACCCAGAATATCAAAATCAACTGAAGGCGGCAGATCATTTTCCTATTTAGCACCTAAACTCTGGAACAATCTTCCTAGCATTGTTCGGGAAGCAGACACACTCTGTCAGTTTAAATCTAGACTAAAAACACATCTCTTTGCTCTTGCATACACATAACACATTATCAATACATTAACATTTTTCAAATCCGTTAAAGGATTGTTACGCTGCAATAATTAGGTCGGCCGGAACCGAGAACATTTCCTATAACACTAGATATACCTGTACATCAGAACAAGAATGGCATCTACGCTAATATCTGTCTCTCTGCTTATCCTGAGGTTTGCCGGGTGCTGGATCCAGGCCGTATCCAGATCAGATGGAGAACCTGCGTCTGGACCTGACTACAACGTAGCCCGGGATCCCCGTATCCGCTTACATATATTTATATATAATCGATTTTTAATCTCTATAGTAAAAATGTACAATTCAGATTTTGATCTCCATATACATTTACATATATATATCTTCCAAGGGGTTTTTTCCCTCCTAGGACTTTTTTCCCAGTGCTAGCACGCTGGGTTTTTCTCCTAGGGGGTTTTTTCCACCCCTGGAAGTCAGCCGACATTGGCTTAATGTAGCACCATCTTGTATATGTTACATATTACCACGCTTGCTTGTACAGTTTTAACCACTTCCCTTTTTTTCTGTGCTTCTAATATGTAAAGCTGCTTTGAAACAATTACCAATTGTAAAAGCGCTATATAAATAAATTTGACTTGACTTGACTTGACATTTGTAGCATTTCTCCTGTCTATCTTTCTGTCTTTTATCTGCAATGAATCTGAGAAAAAATAATCACACACGCACACACACAGTGAGTATTGATCAAGGGTTCCTATAAACAAGTCACAATTACAAGGAACACAACATTAAACCTAAAGAAGAATTTCTCCACAGCCTTCATGTGATGAAAGGAACACGATCATCGGATCGCTCACATGTGTGCATCTCATCCGATCATCTTCTCATGTGTTTGAGCAGTGACAGCTCATTTCAGCACTCAATGATTATTGATCTGAGGAGACTCAACATCCATGCATCTGACAGGCTTAATGTCAGTGTCGCAAGAAATAGTTTTCACAACAAAAAAAAAAAAATCTCATTATTATTGTCTTGTTTTTCAGTACAAATATCTTTAAATCAAGATACATTTACCTGAGAAGCAGAATAACTTAAGACATTAAGCCTTGTTTATTAAAAAAATGTTTAAAAAATTAAGATAATTTAAGCTTAAAACAAGAACAGAATATCTGCAAGTGGCATAGAAAAAATAAACAAATTTTTCTGATGCCACTGACAGTTTTTTTTTTTTTTTCTTGTTTTCAGTGTAAAGTCACTTAATTTTGATATCTTCATTTAAGAATGTTTAGATATTTGTACTGAAAACCAAGACTTGAAATCTTTTCTGCAGTGCACTTTTTTCTTTTTGGCTGCGTGAGATTCTCCAGCGTTGTTGTTGTTGAGCTGTTAAAGCTCCGCCCTCTTCTGGAAAGGGGGTGGGACTAGCAGCTCATTTGCATTTAAAGGGACACACACAAAAAAGGCGTGTTTTTGCTCACACCCAAATAAAGGCAAATTTGACAAGCTTTAATAAATGATCTGTGGGGGATTTTGAGCTAAAATTTGTGACCAGGAGCTCCAAAAAATATGAAACAACAGCAGCATAAAATTATGTTTAAATATCCATATAATTATAGTGTTCATAATCATTCTTACATGGATCACAATAGGTCTCATGTTTGATGAAGTCTGCGTCATTGATCATTATTTTCCTGATTATTACTGTGAAGCTGCTTTGAATCAATCTGTATTGTATAAAGCGCTGACTTGACTTGCACAAAACCACTGCATGACTACATATAGTGCGCAAATCTTATGGACTAAATGTTATGATAGTAGTTTTGATCATTTAATCTTATTTATGTCAATGTGGCAAGAACGGATTGCAAAAGTAAACATGAAAGTGAATCTTCATTTAATGTCATCATGATATTTTTGAGAAACAGCTTCTATTTGACTGACAGATTGAAGCCGAACACAGTCGCAGTATATTAGTGTCAGACGTGATCAATGTTTCCCTGCAGGGTTTCATTTCATTATGATCGACTCCCTCAGAGCCGTAAAACCCTCACGCAAACTAACATATGCATTTATGACGGGCAAAAGCTGCACCGAAGAAACTTGCTGTAGAAACAATTTTTCAATTTAAAAAATTGCATGTACATTTCAAGTATCATATTAAATTGAACGTGAAATATTGAAATAGAAAAACTGAAATAGTATTTTCTTGTAAAAAACGTACTTCAATAATCTTTGTTTTATTTACAACTTCAAAAATATTTTTGGTAACACTTTACTTAAAGCCTCCATGTAAAATGCATTATAAAAGTATTTTAATGCATTAATTATGACTTGTAATGCACCGTATAATGGTCTCATGAATAATTGTAACCACAGTTACAATACATCATAATATGTATCTGTTCATTTAACACACCTTTAGAAAGTATAATGCGTTAAAATACTCGCCAAACAAGCAGTTTCAGATTGAACAAGAAATCTGCAAATATTATAATGCATTTTAACTTTAGTTACAATTATTCATAAAAAGATATAATGCATTATAACATACATTATGAATACCTTTATAATGCATTATACATAAAGGCTTCAGGTAAAGTGAAACCATATTTCTTTTTACAGTGTGTCAGCAAGATATTGGGTAAAAATGTGTGCGTGCGTGAGTGTGTGTGTGTGTGTGTGTGTGCGCATGTGAACCTCTTGAGTGGCCCATCAAATCAGGCGACATATGGATCAATGTTCCACAAAAGATCCATCGTTACAGGTTTACGGCACTCGAGAATAACACACACACACACACACACTCATTCATGTCGTTACCTGATCAGAATGCCGGAGCACTTTCATTTAACACTGAGTTTAATCAAGACTGTGTTCAGAGAAAAGGAACAGTAACCAGTAATTACAACAGCGCATTACCCTCGGGAACACACTCACACACACACACACACACACGCTCAAACATGCAAGTGAGCACATAAGGACAAGTTCACACACTCTGAGCAAATTAAACAATGAAGAAACAAAGAAAGAGCAGCAATATAAAAAGGGGATTTCACAGGCTGGGTGGCTTCAGCACTACAAACACACACTCTCACACACACATTTGTTTCACTATATTAGTGAGGACATTGCATAGACTTCCTTTGATTTTATATCAGGTTATTCTATGAAATTGAGCTTAAAATAAGAACAAATATCTGCCAGTGGGGACAGAAAAATAAACTTAATTTAAAGGCAAAACAAGATGATTTTTCTGACTCCAATGACAGATATTTGTTCTCATTTTAAGCACAAACTCACTTCACCGAAGGCAGCCCTATGAACAGAACATGAGAAAATGATGAAATTTGGTAGAATTGTAGAGATGGTCATGAATAGTGATTGGACCAATTTTGGAGTCTCTAGGTCAAACGCTACAGTGCCACCACAAGTTCAAATTTCACTTTTCTAAAGGTTAAACTTTTAAACCATTTGTTCCAGAAAAATTCAGTTTAGTTCTTCATGCTGATGCCATTCAATATCTTACAATAACACTGCACCCATTACAGTAGTGGCCATTTTGAAAAGTACAGTATTAATTTTTTTTTCACTACTCCTTCAAATTTTGCATTTTATAAAGGTCTCAACTTTTGAACTTTGTTCTAGAAAAAAGAAACTTAGTACAACTGATTCCCCTCTTCATACTGATCACATTCAACGTCTTACATTAAGACTCCACCCAGTACAGTAGTGGCCATTTTGAAAAGTTCAATTTTTTCACTACTCCTACAAATCTTGTCCAATTTTGACCAAAATTTGGACTGAACAGATTTTTTATTATTAATCTTTGTTCAAAAGTTATGGTGTTGCGAACTGTGCTGTTCTGCTTGCGGTGGCTTCTGTGCTTGGACCCCGAATCGCTGCCTGCAGCTATATTTTTACATATATTTTTCAATAAGCAAACCTTAATATCTTCAGTCATTTTGCTTCTCTAGTCTATGTTTAGGTATTTGTGCTGGAAAACAATACTGAGGAAGAACATCATTATTGCAGTAAAGTTGTTCTGTGAAGCTGCTTTGAAACAATCTGTATTGTATAAAGCACTGTAGAAATAAATGTGGCTTGACTTTTCTTACATTTTTTTAGAATTTAAAACTGATTGTAACATTTTTAATTGGTAAAATATTAATTTCCAAAATAACATTACTGTAAATAACATTACTGTCATGGATCAAAGTTAGATTTCTTCAAAGGTGTTGATGAGGTCAAAGAATTATAAGTATAGAGAAAAACGGGTCAACCATTACCGCACACCTCGGATCGGGAAGTGTTTTTACGTTCGAGGTCTCCATAGGGATTTTTAAGGAATCCTCAATAAGGAGAATGTAACTGGAAGCCTCTGAGATGAATCACAACACTGCACACACTCATGTGAAGAAAAATACTTGTACAAGACATGTACAATGAAGCATTGCAAGTGGAGCAATTAAATAAAAATGACATAAAACTATTGATTATGCTCATTTATTATGAGTTTAAACACAATATATTTAATTTAATTTGCAAAACAAAGAGTAAGTCAATTATGTTTAGTGCAATGATTCATGAAAGTGTAGTTCTTCACCACGAATTTGTCAGTTACTGATTATTACATAAGAACAAACTAGATCTGTCCAGAGAGGTTATAAATTGTCATTAACAGGAGCACTTTAAACAATGTATAAATTAACATTAATGAATTAATGGACAATAGTATATTTATAAATAAACATGAATCTAGATTAATTCTGTAAAAGGTGGTTGTTCTTTGTAAGTTCATGATATATAATGCATTAACTAAACTTTACTGGACAGTGTTTCCTATATGAATGATGATTTTTGTGATCTTTTGACATTTTAAGAAGAACAAGAACAACGTAGAAGGAAAAAGTCTGAACTGAACAAACACAAACAAACCTCAACGTCATCACAGCACGCTTCAAAACACGTCCATTAAAACCAGGTTTACGCACGCATATAGATATAAAAGTGTCAGTGTGTAGTTTATGTGACATATATAATCGTGTCATCAGTATCCTGCGGTGCGACTGCTGTACTTCCTCCAAAACTCTTTGGCTATTTCTTGTATATTGACTATAAATGCAAATACAAATGCAAATTTTAGTGCAGACATGAAATATTTGCACTTTTTAAAATGCATTTGTCAAATCAGAGGTGAAAAACTTGAGCAGTTACAAGAGC
Organism: Chanodichthys erythropterus; assembly: GCF_024489055.1. Classification (NCBI taxonomy): domain Eukaryota; kingdom Metazoa; phylum Chordata; class Actinopteri; order Cypriniformes; family Xenocyprididae; genus Chanodichthys; species Chanodichthys erythropterus. Next base: position 797,368 of record NC_090237.1, read on the forward strand.
TAAAACACACTTTCCTTCCTTCCACTGTACATGCAGGGCAGACCGGGGCTAGTTGTCACACTGTTTACTATAAGGAAAATTAAGGGTGGGTCTGTTTTTGAAAACTTCTACATAAACACAACCTTAAAGACTTGACAACAACAACAAAAAAAACTTATGTTATTAAAAAAAAAGGTAATGGGAGAGTTTCAGCAAAATATAAACAGTAAAACAATTATGAACAATTACATTAACAATAGTTATAAAAAGTACTACTTTGGCCAACAGAAAAGGTAAATAATCAGTTCTATAAAATTATTAAAGATATAAAACACGTTGACAACTTGACCCAGAAAAAATAAAATAAAAAAATAAAGTTTACATTATTTTGATGGTCTACTTTAGACATTATACTAATTATAATTAATCTTATAATTAACTCTAATCAGAGTATTAGTGGACTTATGTTAAAGTTAGTAGAATAAGTTGACATGTAGTTGCAAAGTTAATAAATAATTACTAGAATGCAATCAAAATAAGTTATAAAATTGGTTTACTTTGAAGAACATAATCCATAAAAAAATATTTTTTTAAATTTGCAACCATTTTACAACAGAACTAGATGTTTGAATCCAAGATACAAAACCACTGCTTGAGAAAGCAAGTATTTCTGACTCAAAACCGAATTGTGAAATGGGTTCACTTCCCCAAGTGACAACTAGCCCCGGTGTCCTACATGCAGTTTAACCTAGAATCTGGATGTTCATCAAACAAAACCTCATGGTACTCGTCAACTAGAGAAAGTCAGAAACATGAAAAGTGAAAAAGCGAAACTTACTGCGACATTATAGATGTGATGACGGACCAACACACACACACACACACACACTAGACTACAGTCACGAGTTGTGACGGTCCTTCAGTGTGTTTGTGAGAGAGGAAGCCCTAATGGTGACCTGGGGACTAGAGAGGAAATGGCTCATCTTTGCACACACACACACACACACACACACACACACACCTCACACTCACACACACCCTGGGTTTCCTGCAGGACGCTCACTGTGGCGACAGAGGAAACACACACATGAGAGTGAGAGAGGCAGGTGGTATGGAAACCATGGGATGTCAGAGTCTCCACACTGACCCTGTCAATCATCTCCATAGAGACATCGTAACCCGGAAATAGACACACACACACCTCTGTGTTTGACCTCTTCACCCCATCAGATATTCCCGGAAAACACCGACAGTGAGACTGTCTGTTTGGATACACTGATCTAATGAAACAATGATATGAGATCTTCAGATAGAAGCCTTCAAAATCAGCGTGTGTGTGTGAGATCCAAAAGCAGAGTCATTAAACTACAGAGAGGTGAAAAGTTGAAAGAAAAAAATAAACCCAAATGAAAATATACAACAATTATCGGGGTTCAATCGCTTTAAGCCTTTTAAGCACGTGTAAAAAGGTACAATGTTTTATTTAACAAGCCTGTAATCATCTCGATCATACATGGAAAAGACCATTTACACCCAATACAGGCAATTTACCGTAGGAAATATATAGTTTATAAAGCATGTTAACAGTTATCGAGGCTGAGCCAAAACCTAGAACTAGTTTGCAAAAGTAGGTTTTTGAAATAATCTCCAATATTCAACGAACGATTCCTAGAGGCAAAGTTGCTCAGAATGAGGAGTTCTACCATGCGGCACGAATGTCGTGGACGTCTGCAAAAAAATCATACAATACACAATCCTTTAAGCACGTGAAAAACACGAAGGCGCCCCCTGGTGGCCGATTTCTTTCGAATTTCTCACAGGCCTCTAGGGCCGTGAGTCAAACAGACCCAGCGAGTTTCATCGCGATCGAACTCCGTTAACCTTCTCTGATAGCTGCTCCAATTTCATTGGCTGATGGCGGACATGTTTTTTGAGATACATTAATGTCCTCAAATACAATCATGACGCATTGGATGAAGACACTGCATGCCAATTTTCAAGTCGATTGGACTAACGGTGAAGTAGTTATAGACATTTTCATGTTTTTTTTCTGTTATAGCACCACCAAGTGGCCAATCATAGCATCATTTTTCACACGACCACAGAATGAGCTCTTACATGGGTGTGCCAATTTTGATGAAAATATCTCATTCTGTTTTTGAGTTATAGCCATTTTAGTAAAAGTGGCTCCGCCCACTTCAAACGTTTTGGCGCCCCTTAGTGACCGTGAATCGAAATTTCAGCTTTTTTTTAATATTATTGACAATCAGACTCGGAGAATCTCGCTGCACTGATTTGGTTCCGATCAGGACAAGAATCAAGGACTAGATCGCAAAAGAAAGTTTTTCAAAAAATCCCAAATACCCAAAGAACAACAAGTGAATCTGAAGGAGTCATGAGCGATTTCGTACTTTTGAGCGCTGTAGCGCCCCCGTCAGGCCGATCAGGGTGAGTCTTGGTGACGCTGTAGACGGTGTGAGCACTACCAGCCCTCAAAGCTTCAAGTCTCTACGACTTACGGTTTGATCTGATCACTTTTAGGGGAGAATGATGATCCTCAGAAAATGTACACTACACGCTTGAACCCCTAACAAGATATTTCTACACTTTTCTCTCAGAGTGAAACACCACACACAAAACGGCTCTGTCAAAATTTCCTCTCCAAAACATTCAACACTAATGAAACCTCAACGGCGTCACAGACCGCAGTGGTCTAACCATTCCTGATGAGGAGGAGACAGCAGAGCAGATCAATATACTGCCTTCAATTCAAGTGATTGCCACAGACAATCAATCCAGCTGATAAAAATGAGCAAGAAACACATTTAGAGTGAATCCAGATCTACTGTGTGAACAGCACAAATGTACAGCTTGTGTTTGTGTTCAAAGCCTAACATGAATTATTCAATATAAATGTGTTATTTGAGCAGTAAAGTGTCTAAATTGTCTTTTCTTTAGAGATCTCATCTCCTGCACAAGAACTCACAGATTAATAATCACACAAAAAATAGACGGCAATCGTTGCGTGTGGTTGTTGCTTAGTAACCATCAGCGGTCAGGGAGACGCGCAATCATGTCTCTCTAACAGCGTCTCTGGAAAAAAAACACAAAGAAAGAGTTGTTTATTTCTGACCTGCCGATCTGAGTTTATTTCTAATTATAAAACAGACTGTTTTGACTCTAAATTCTGATTGGACGAGCTGTACCTGTGACACACCTCTGTAGTAATGTTGCTAGGCAAGCAAAAACACAGAAAAGTTACATTAAATCAACTATATTACATTGCAGAAAAGCTGTTTATTCAGATTATTAATATTAATTAACTGAATGAACATAAATAAACCTGTCGTGGTATTTTATTTCATTTGAAATGGATAAAATTGTAAGCAAAATAAATTAAAAAAATTATCTTATTAATACATTTTATCTTGTTAATACTAATTTTTTTTTTTTACATTTATTATACTTCTTTTGCACTGCTTTGGCAATAAAAATGCACATTAAAAAAAGCAGAAATGTATGTTAAGTATTTCAAATATATAATTTTATCTCAATAAATCTTTAATCTTAATTTTTATTATTTAATACTCATTTACTCAATTTTAAAATTGAGATATTTTACATTTATTATACTTCTTTTGCACTGCTTTGGCAATACAAATGCACATTAAAATGAATAAATATAAAGAAATATATGTTATTTTATTTTATTTTATTTTTCCTTATGACAAATTGCTTATGCTCTATGTAAATCGATTTTGATAAATCTAAGCTAAATAAATAAACGTAAATTTATCATTTTTATCTTTTTAATATTTTTTTCTTGTTAATACAAATTTACTCAATTTCTAAAAATGTTTTACAATTATTCTAGTTATTTTGCAATACAAATGCATACATAAAACAGTAAATATAAATAAATGTATTTGTCATTTAATTTTTTTTAACAAATTGCTTGCAATTTTCCTTCTAAATAGATTTGTATAAAAGATTATTAAAGTTCATTTATCCGTTTGCACAAATTTTTACATTTATTCTTACTGTTTTGGCAATACATTAGACATTAAAATAAGAGAGAGTGAAAGAAACAAGTGATAAATGGTGGAATGAAATGGATAAATATGTAAGTTTATTGTCTGTAATGAAAGACATGATCAGAATCTGTCTGGATGTGTTTCTACAGGATGAATTATTACAGCAGAGCAAACAGTGTTGATCTGGAGCAAAATGACACTGAACGTTCAGCTTTAATCTCTGATGTTGTCTGAGACGCACAACTGAACAAATAAAGCCTGATCAGAGAAAATCAGGCAAAACACACACATCTGAAGAGAGACGGAGAATGAAGGGAGAGAAGACAGATGGAGGCAGTCTCAGCTTATCCAGGCTGAAAAACGGAAAGATCAGAGAAATAGACCCTCGAGATCAGCAGTTCTCAACTGGTTCGGCTTCGAGACATCGAACATCAAGAGCACAGACACTGCAAACTTGAGTTTCTTAACCAGTGTTTCTGTCTTGTTTCCCAGTACATTCATCAAAATTTTACTTCATCAGAATGGTACGAAACTTGGTAAAGGTTTTGGCACTTGCTATGTGAACACACACAAAAAAAAAAAAAATTTACATGATCCGAAAAGGTTAAATGGTCCTCAATAAAATAGACACACTTTCATTGTTTGCAGTCAAAAATGAGTGCATTGGACATGAACGGTAGGTGAATTTCATCTAGTGGAAGCGTTTGGTACTGCGCCCAAACAATATCTTACTGAAAGCTCATTTTTTTGAGATATCAACTTCAAATTTGTAACACAACTTGTTTAGATCTATGATTTTGATTTTCTCACAGTTTTAGAGTAAAATGTGTTTTAAAATATATATATATTTCATACAAAATTTGAAAACAGTATTTTTGTGCATTTGTCATAATGCAATATTCTATAACTTTATTTAATTTCTCTTTTTAAACTTTTTTCACTTCAGCAATAATCTGAGTATCTTCTTTTATAAAACATCAAACTTTTATTATTATTGGTTCCCTAAAGAACCGTTCAGTGATCAGTTCTTAAAAGAACCATTATTTTAATAACCTAAAGAACCCTTTTCCACTATAAAGAACCTTTTGTCTAATGGAAAGGTTCCATGGAAGTTAAAGGTTCTTCATGGAATCATCAATGGCAATAAAGAGTCTTTTAAGAGTGTAAGATATTAAATCTTGTTTTCTTGTTTTTCATGCTTAAAACAAGAATAAATAATGTCAAAATATCTTCCAATGGGGTCAGAAAAATAAACATTATTTTTCTGACTCCATTGGCAGATATTTTTGTCATGTTTTAAGCTCAATCTCAATAAGCAAGTCTTAATATCTTCAGTCATTGTGCTTCTCCAGTAAATGTATCTTGACTTAAGGATGTTTAGATAGTTGTACTGAAAAACAAGACAGAAATACTGAGGAAGAACAGAATTTTGCAGAATAATATAAAAGTTGTGGTGTTTTGTTGGATCAGGGTTCATAAACAAAGAAAATCCCCAGAAGGTGACTTCAAATGGAGACGAAAATAAGATGACTGAAAGACAGAGTGAGGGTCATCACCCGCTGATAGAGGTATTGATCCGACTAATGACGTCCAGATGCCTTTGTATGTGTGTGTGTGTGATCTCACAGGTCTGAAGCACCTGCTCGGACACGTATCCGTCAGCGCATTGAGAAGAATCTGTCGACACACGCTTGTGTTCAGATTCACATCCTTCACCTCATTTACACGCGTCACTCCGCAGCCCTTCAGCAGCGTTCATTCACAAACATCTCTCGCTCTCTCAAACGCCTCCCTGCGGAGACAACGACAGGAAAACCAAATGAAAATCAAGCATCTGAAAGCAGAAACCACAGCCGCGCTGCTCAGAAAGATAACAAGTGTTAATAGCTCAGCAATTTTCCCAACATGCATTGCTGGAGGGGCACGTCGGCTTATATTTGCATTTTTCACCTTAGAAAAGATTCAAGCCCAATATGACGGATTAGTGTGTGAATGCTTGTTCTGACATGTTCAGAGGGATGTGAAAACTTGTGTGTGTGTGTGTGTGTGTGTGTGTGTGTGTGTGAGATTCACTGCACTGCAAGACTAATGTGTCAAAGTATTTAATTATTAAAGTACAAGAATCATGATGATATGATCAAAAAACATCAATGTGCAATAATTGACTAGATTTACTCATAATAATGAAAACAGACAGTTCCTCTGATCAGTGATCAAGCTCATTAGCGGAACTATAGGCCATTTATGGTTGCCAAGCAACATAATGATCCAAGATCTTCTAGGAACGACTGATTGGTGCATTAATAGAGAATTCAGCTGATATTGTGTGTGTGTGTGTGTGTGTGTGTGTGTGTGTGTGTGTGTGTGTGTGTGTGTGTGTGTGTGTGTGTGTGTGTGTGTGTGTGTGTGTGTGTGTGTGTGTGTGTGTGTGTGTGTGTGTGTGTTTGTGTGTGTCTTTATCAGTGTCTTTTTAGAACCACTTTCAATGCAGCTCATCCAATCAGAATTTAGATCTAAAAACTACTACTCAAAAGTTTCATGTTTCAGAAAGAGTCTCTTCTGCTCATCAACACTGCATTTACTTGATCAAAAATATAGTAAAAATCTTAAAAACAGCTGCTTTCTATGTGAATATATAGTTAACTGTACTAGGGGCCGAAGCCCTGTGAAAAGATTCTTGATATCTTAAATACTGTTGCCATGGCAACATGTCAGACTTTTAGAATATTCTTGGGTGTTTTTGAGGCTTCAAATTGCATGAAACACACGTCAAAGTTGTCGGCCGATAGATATGAGCAAAGTCTTAGAAATGGGATGGGGAGCAGGGGCTCTATAGCGCCACCTTTTGACAAAAGTTTTGAGGTTAGTCTTACCTACAGTCACCAAACTTGGTACATATATTGATCTTGTCAAGCCGGACAACTTTCTAATTTACAGTCATTAGCTCCGACCAACAAGAAGTCCGATATTTTGGTTTGAATGTGGATTTTTTGAATAATCATGCTGAGTTTTTATTTACTCCTCGTAGGAGATTCAGGCAATCGCCACCAAACTCAGTTAACATGAAATAAAGACACTGAAGATGCTAAACTGCGAATGATTATAGGATCTCAAATAGTGTTGCTATGGTGAGGGATTAAATTAATGACCCAAAAAAGTAAACCGGAAGTGTCTCATATCATGTAAAATCATTGTTTGATTTAAATTAAATTAAGATTGTATGTTGCCTGCCATGCACAGGTCTCCTTAAGCCACCGTGGTGGTGGTGGTGCCGAGGCTTGGGCCCGTCATCGCTGCTTGCAGCTATATTTTATTCCTGTGATCAAAGCTGAATTTTCAGCATCATTACTCCAGTCTTCAGTGTCACATGATCCTTCAGAAATCATTCTGATATGCTGATTTGCTAAAGAAACATTTCTAATTGTTATCAACAGTTTCATATTTTTGTGGAAACCATCATACACTTTATTTTTGAGGATTCTTTGATGAACAAAGTCCTGATTAACTAACAAAGTCCCAGACATGTTTCATGTTTTAATTAATGTTTTGGCTCATTGGAGAATGCTTTCAGCTACCAGTAACAGTGAACTGCAAATCCATTCAGCAGATTCTCACTGAAGAGGTGAAACTAATTTTGAGTGAAACGAACATTGGTGAATATTTTTCTTCTCCAGTTGCAAAGTGCAAAAACACGAACGTTTGACTGGAGTCTGATTGTATAATCCAGTGATGAGGACTCGCATGGAAATTAACATCTGGCTGACACACACACTCACACTCACACCTGCCAAAAACACAACAGTGCCACAATCAAACACCCCAGAGCCTCTACATGCACTCGTCTCTCTGGTGCTGTTGTTTTTCTCATCAGAGTCAGTGTTGAGCTCTGGAGATCCTCCTGTGTGGGTTTGTGATTATTTTAGACTCGTTTTAACATGCACTACATACAAAACACCACCTACATCCTGCCTCTGTGTGTGTGTGTGTGTGTGTGTGTGTGTGTGTGTGTGTGTGTGTGTGTGTGTGTGTGTGTGTGTGTGTGTGTGTGTGTGTGTGTGTGTGTGTGTGTGTGTGTGTGTGTGTGTGTGTGTGTTTACCAGAAGCAGTGGCCGCTAAATTGGTTCGGTGAAAAATGTTGGAGCTTCAATAATAGTTATATCCGTAAGTGTGTGTGTGTGTGTTTGCTAGTGATGTTTGTGTTGGATGGAAGAATAAATATGTGGATAGAGAGATGTGGGGTGTATTATGGGTTGGATCACCGTAGCAACGTGTAGAAGATTCTAGCGCACAGAAACCTGTGGATTCATCCAGAGACTCTGATGCACACTGACATCTAGTGGATGAACAACACATCACACACACAATTAAGATTGACATGGGAGCACGACAAAGGCATATATTGTATTTTTAAAGACAATTTGTGCACATTTTTCTAACACTGAACTTTGGAATGAACAATTATATATGTTTTTGGTATCACTTCAGTTTGGGGAACACATATCCACTATTAACCATGACTTTTTCCCTCAATAAACTGCTTATTAATACTTAGTAAGGTAGTTGTATTTGTCAAGTTTAGATATTGGGTAGGATTAAAGGATGTAGAATATGATCATGCATGAATATGTGCTTTAATAAACAGCCAATAAGCAACTAGTTGAAAGTGACACACTGAAGTATCGCCATATTTTTTCCTGTGGAATTAGGCATGAAATATGACGACATGAACATGTGAATGTCCATTTCTCCATCATCACACTTGTTTCATCATGTGACTGTACTTTATAATCCTGCTATCTCGCTCTGGCAGTTCTCCTGCGGAGCTGCAAACACCTGCTGGGATTTTGGGAATATTTTCCGACAGGTTTTAATAGAGCGACGGCGACACTGCAGCGCCGCAGACCTCAGGGAGCGTCGCAAACGTTTTGATAACATTAAACGCACATTAACAAGCAATCTAAATGTACAAGAGCAGATTACAGAAAATACACACTGAACAGAGAGAAACGTCCACATGTGAAATTCCCAGTGTGTTTTTCCTCATCGTTTCACTGCGGCTTTGAACTCGGACACTTTGAGGTTTTACTGGAGACTTCGGCATCGATGCTAGTGAAATATTAAGAGCCTGTGAATGGGGAAAATGTCCTTTTAACGAGCTGATCGTGACAAAAAAAATGATCGCTTAAAGCCAGGAGACTTCGGAAAAGTCGAAAGCTGAAATGTGTAATAAACTCGGCAGGCAGTGGAAGCTGGTTTTAATTCCCCCTCCGGAGCAGAATATAGGCCGTGGCATTTCCCTCATGCTCTGTTCTGGAAGGACAGGGAACTGGATTTCTTTCATCATTAGCAAATTAATGCAAAGAAAATCAAAGAACAATGTGACACTTCAAAGAGCTTCTCTGACGGTCACAAACAAACACAATCCCTCGTGACTCTGAACTCTGGAAGAGCAGATTCTCCCGAGAGGAACGACACGCACAATTATTCTGAATTATTATCTCCCACTTCATAAAAACAACAGCGCTTTCATTGGAGTACGTGTACTAGTAATTTTTTATTCACATTATTTGAAATAATTACATATTTGAAATATAAACGGTTATACTGAGAAATAAATGACTATTTTCTATTGTAATAGAAATAATAATAAATATTGTTTAATTTACTAACAACTTTTGTTAGATATAGAAAATTGTTTGCGATTTCAGTTAGGAGTGAACACGTCTTTTGATTTTTTTATAATTATGAAAATTACATTAACATGATATATATTACAATAGAAAATGGTTATTTTAGGTCATAAATTTCACAATATCACTGTTTTTTTCTGTATTTTTGATCAAATAAAAAAAGTCTTAGTGAGCAGAAAAGAGTTTCTCGAAAACATTTTACAATCTTACACACTCACACACACACACACACACACACACGCTACAGAAGCTTCCCTGTCGCCCCGCTTTAACATCTGTCTCGTGCATTAAAACACGTGTATGAATGTGAATGTGTGTGTTTCTCTCGCTGCAGGTGATGTCTGACCACAGGCAAAACATTTTCTGCTCAGATGGTGTCAGTGTGACTTTGACCTCCTGAAATCTCCCCTGTCTCACTCTCTATCACTTCCTGTCTCACTCTCTATCTCTCTCGGCCTCACTCAACTCAATTCTATTCAAATGAGCTTTATTGGCATTGACTGTGTGAAAAAGCACAATGCTGCCAAAGTGTGTGGTTGTAGATGTCACATGTGCAGTCGCTCGTAAGAACAAACACAAATCTAAAGTGAATGTGTGTGTGTCCTACAGCGTTCTCCTGCAGTGTATTTCCTCCCAGTGGTCAGTGAATTATTAAAAACTATAGAAATCAGTCATTCATCGCCTCGCCTGCGTGTGCCGACCTGCTGAAGTTCTCGTTCCCTCGGAGGAGCGACAGTTCCAGTCAAAAACAATCATCTCCAACTAATAAATGAAGAAAAATACAAGTCAACAGCAGCGTGACGCTAACAAACACTGAAATGCACGCAGAGGCGGCTAAAGCACAGAATATAGAAAATATAAGACACAGCACCATCATTTCATCATCATCAAACTGACAGCGTTCGGTAAAGTGTTTCATTTTCCCTCATCCATACATGTACACTACTGTTTTTAAAGAAATCCTCGAAGAAATGTCAGTCAACATCACATCAAACCCAAAACAACACTGTTACCATGACAACGTGAATATAACAGCAGGAATAAGTGCCCTTCATCGTCTCCTCCTCCCCTTCATCTCTCTGTTTAACAGCATCCGTCACTTCTGGTTTCATCATCATTGTCACACAGACTTTTGTTAATGGTGTAATTGTGGACGGTCAATATTTACAGTGTTTATCTCAAACACAGGTGTGTAAACAGCAGCTGGGTTGCTAATGGAACAGTTCATTATATTCCAACTCATTTATAAGCATTGTTTCAATACCGAAACCACATTTTCAAAAGTCTTCACACAGTCAGAGAAACAGAAGTCAATGCAGAGCAAACTGAGAACCATTTTTCACTGCTTTCAGACCAAATGCATTCAGTCACCGCACTTTTCAAAATTCAGGAACTCTTTTCCCATTCGTGCTCCACAACATGCAAAACACTATGTGTTTTCAGCACATTTTTCTAATGCTAACACTGCATTCAAAAAATGATATGATGGCAAATTCAAAGCATTTATGCAGTAATTATTTTAAAATATTCTCTATTTTATAGCCAAAAATTAAAAAAAAAAAAAAAATCATTACAAGCAATTACAATTTTAGCTGAAATTCCACCCACTCCAGTGCAAGACTAGAACATCACTGTAATGAACAACTGCACATGTTGTTACAGTAATGTGTAGAATGTATTTTATTTATTCTTTTTTTATTATCATTGCAGCCCTGGAGTTTTTTACCTCTTTTTTCACCTTTTGGTTATAGTTTTCAAGTACTATATCCCTTGTGTTATGTTGCGGGTCAATTTGACCCGTTTAGATTTTCTAGTTGTTGGAAATACTGGTTAACCTGTTTTTTTTTTCTTGATATTTTGTGACTTTTTCTCATTTATCATCATGAACATGCATGCAAAATTTCAACATGCTGGTGTTTTTTGACATTGACATTACTATTACGTTCGTGATGTTCGCGGGTCAATTTGACCCGCATATTTTAATACTCTAAGGCAACCGTACTGACCCAAAATAATAACATTTCTTGGTTATATTTTGTTATTTTATTTTTTTACTACCTTATGAAGCTAAAAATTGAGGTTTTCCACACTTGTTTCAATACAGAAAAAAATTGTGTCAGCCACAGATGGTAAAAATTACCTATCATTTATTTTTTCAAGCTACCTGATAGGATATTAAACCTTTGTTTTTTTTCTTGAAATTTTGAGACTTTTTCCTCATTTAGAGTCATGAACATGCATGCAAAGTTTCAACACACTGATGTGTTGTGAAATGTGCATACAGAAATGTTATACGTTCGTACTGTTCGTGGGTCAATTTGACCCATATAGACAACCATTCAAAATCAGACCCTAAATTCAAAACACTTCTGTGTTGTACGTCAGAACTCCTCAACTCTAGTACTGATGTGTCAGTGTCTTAATGAGTTTAACTGCTTTTTATTTGCAAAGTTTGTGGAAATATAAAGTTGTTTTGCCTGTTAATTATCTATCCCACTTTTTGAGCTTAAATATTAAAACTTAATTTGTTAAAAATTTTGAATACTTCACAGCACAGACTTAAGTTTGGTATCTTTTTAAAGGGGAAACTTCCCTTTAAAAAGGGAAAAAAGTTGTAAAAGTAAAGTTTAAAAAATTTATAGAAGTTTATGAAAAATTTCAATATGAAAATATATATTTTATATAAAATATAAATTTACAAAACATTTTCAACTCTAAAACATCAAGAAAATCAAAGTTAAATATCTGAACAAGTTCTATGCCGAATTTAAGGTTGATATCTCAAAAAAAACAAGTTTTAGTAAGACTTTTTGTGCGCAGTACCAAACTTTTGACATCAAGACTCCACCGGTGACTCTTCGATTTCCATATACAGTTTGAGAGATCTGAACCATATTTTCCACACTTTTCAAAATATTTATGAAGTAGACATCCTATTCATTAGAAGTTTGGGCAGTAATATTAATATTTGATTTGAATTCGATCCCTAAAACACATAAAAAAACATAAGGAAAGAATCAGAGCATGTTATAGTTTGGCACCACATCACAAATGAAGAATCTATCGCTATTTATCTATTGCTCTGTCGTTTCTTTTGAAAATCAGTCACCAAATATGAAAACTAAAGTCTGAAAGCTTTCAAACGATATATAGTTTGTCAAGATTACTTTAGGTTTAGACTAAGATATTATTGTTAGAAATGTATAATGTTAAATGTCCCACAGGGAAAATAGTGGTTAAAAATATTTGTATTAATCATAAATTCAGATATTTATTCTTTGTAATGTGTGAAAAATATTGATATTAAAAGTTAATTATTTAAACATGATTGTATGTTTTTTTTTTCATAGTGTGATTTTTTGGGCAGTTGTATAGAATCCAATTAGGGTCAATTTGACCCGGACCATACGGGGTGTCACCAGAAATCGAACAGTGCACAAGGGATATTCATATAAAAAAATGAAATTTTGATTAATTTCTGATTCATTCGTGTTACAAATGCTTTCAATAAAGTGAAATTGTGTCTATATGAAGAATTGATTTATGTGGAAAAGTTCATCAATGATGTAATGCTTCCTGTTGTTAGTGTTTTTCAGGTCAGTGTGTTGTGAATGAAATGTGTGTTTTCTGAATGAGTGTCATGTTGGTCTGAGTGAGTTTTGTAGGTGAGATGAACTGTTCATACTGGTAATGCAGACTGTGTGAAGAGTTTAGAAAATGTGTAAAAAAAAAAAAAACTCATTTTATAATAAAAAGATGGGTTTTGAACTGCTGATGTATGAAAAGAGCTAATAAAATTGTGATTTAAACTGCGTTTATTTTTTCCAGATTTGCTGTGCTTGTTTGTAGAGCTGCACAAATTTATCAATTTGTTAATTTTACTAAAATATTAAACAAAATAACACAATACTTGTCATGTCTTGTTTTGGTGTTTCACGTTTATGTTATAGTTGTGCTTTGTTTGTTTTCCTTGTTTTGCCATGTGTTTTGTGTCATGTGATTTCCCTTTGCCCTCATGTGATCATGTCATGTGCTTCCCCTGTCTCATGTGTCATGTTCTCATTGGTTGCTTTAGTCATGTGGTTTCAGTTCTGTCCTGTCAAAGACAACAATAATATTTTTATTTTTATTTTTTTTAAGTTCCAGCTTTGCTATGTTGTTTGTAAAGCTGCATAATTTAGCAAAGATTTATGTAATTATATCAATATACCTATTATTGTTGTTGTTTTTTTATTTTTATTATTATTATGTTATAAAATATTAAACAAAATAACACTATTGAAATTTTTAACTGTAAAATTAAAAAAAAAAATGAATATTTAAGAAAAAAATAATTTTATGTTTTTTGTTAAGGTTCTTATATATCTTCACTTCATTTTTTCACACATTAAATCTTGTATATTACCACACTTCACTCTAAAACACTCTTTTTTTGGTTTAATTTCGATTAAATACAGCCCTAGATTATTCAAAAAAAGAGTTTAATTTCTGGATCAAGTATTTCTTTACTTCTTCTGACACTCAGTAAGTGAATAAATACAGTAATAGTGTTTCCTCAAGCATTAACATTTCTTCAGTTGATTTTTGGGTTTATTTACACCTCAGACACTCACACAGCTGGTAAAAGTGCGCTATCAGTTTAAGCCGTGGCTTAACATTGACATCTGGCAGCGGGTTCGGACTGTCCTCACAACACACTCTTACCAGAACCCTCTGAGACCGGCTGGAGTCTGGACCGGACCCAACTCAAGCTGGATCAACCCCAGAAACCAGCGAATCTGTCGAACGCTGACTGTGAAAACACTTGAAGAATTTACCCGATGAGAAATTCAGACAGCAAAAATCATCTATTCAGAGCTTCGTTCAGGACGTTAAAACCTGATTCACGATATATATCTGAATCATCGGCGCCATATCTGGAGAATAAAGCGACACTCAAATATATGAGAATCTAGTTATATTACATCACAAAATATTATTACAAAGTGTCATTTATTGTAAAGAAAGATGCATAAATGCACAAGAATTTACTTCATACAGCCACTAAAATGACCAAAACTGCTGATTTAAAGACATTGAGACTTAAACAGTGAAGAAAAGTGAAGTTTATAAAGGCAAAATATCCTGCAGATTTAGATGAATCACATTCACATATTCATAAATGATGTAGATTTATACTTTTGAGATCAGTGTACATCATACACACACCATTCAACCCCAGAGCAAAGCTGTTCTGTGCTTTAATTCATTAATATGAACTCAAATTCTCAACATCTTTTCATCTGTTAATGCTCAATCTGTTTAGTGGTTTTATTTCTCTCTTTTGTTCAGCTTTATCAGCGATGCACACACACACACACACACCTCGAGCTCTTTTCTCGCACACAGAGCGTTTGAACAATCAGGCACATGTTTCTAAATCTGTAAGGTTCCAATTAAAAGTTCTCAATTGCCTTCGTCAGAGTAATTAAGATAAGCGAACACATTTCCACAGCAGCCGATGAGAAACAGACTTTCTTTTTTTAATCTCCTCAAATGCAGGAGAAACTCACACGTTTTGGATTATGACATTATTTTCATGACACTTGAGGCCATTCACCCTCTAAAACTCAGTATAAAATCATTTGGTCTGAACATAAAGACATTTCGTCTTAATTAAAAGCAGAAATCATTAAAATTCAACAACTTTGCTGTACAATCATACTCATATTTACAATACAATGAAATTTTTATTTCTATAGCATAACTGCCACTGACCAAAGTGCTTTAGAAACAATAAACACACATCCACACGGACACAGAACTAAAAGATGTACTAAAAGGATACACTTGAAAGCATCCACAGACGGAGAGGATTTCATGTGCTTTTGGAAATCATCCAACATCGTTGTTTTACCTTTTTTGTAAAGGTTGTTTGACTTAGTCTTTGACGTTCTCTTTGTAAACACTGGATCGGTACTTCCTCCTACATCACATGACCTTTCCAACATGATTACGTCATGCGTGGAGCATCACAGAGCAGTGCAAGACGAGCATTTGTGGTTAAAAAGTATATAATGTTTATTTTTTTTATGAAAAAGGCTGATGGTTTCTCTAGATGAGACTCTTATTCCTCGTCTGGGATCATGTAGAGCTCTTTGAAGCTGCACTGAAACTGACATTTGGACCTTCAACCCGTTGAACCCCAGTGAAGTCCACTATATGGAGAAAAATCCTGGAATGTTTTCCTTCATTTCTTTTCCACTGAAGAAAGAAAGACATCTTGGATGACATGGAGGAGAGTAAATTATCAGGACATTTTAATTCTGAAGAGAACTAATCTTTTAACACTAGTGACCTGCTTATCTAGAGCTGAAGCCGAATCCATTATAACGTCCAAATTCTGACACACTTATTGAGATAGAGGCCAGCCTACTCATAAATTAAGATCTTTTTGGATCAATAGGAATATATAGATGAGTATCATGTGTATGGATGATAAAAAAAATCATGTGTTTATGAAGAAAATTGTGAACAATAAAAAAATGAAATAGGTCTAATGACAGAACCCTGAGGCACACCACTGTGTCATTTAGCTGACGCAGGGCACAAACTGAAAAAGATTTATCTTTTAAACATGATTTAATGCAATCTAAGGCGGCACACTTAAAACCAACATAATCTTCCAATCACTGCAATAAAATGCCATGATCAATATATCAAAAGCAACAGTAAACAGAATAAGTATTACCACCTTTACCAGAATCGACAGCCAATAAAATATCGTTAAAAACCTTAAGGAGGGCAGATTCTGTACTGTGAAGGGAACTTAAACATGACTAGAACAGTATTCGCATCTAAATATAGAAATATAAGTTGTGATAAAACAACCTTCTCTAAAACTTTTGATTTTGTTATAGGCCGATAAATGCTTAAACCGTACAATCTACATTCTGTGGCTGCGCTACTGCATGCTTAAAACAAACAGGAACTTTTGCATTGACTAAACTGCTATTAAAAAGAGATTGAATAGTAGTAGCTAGAAGATCAAACAGATTTAACAGCAGCCGAGGAGGGACAGGATCAGACGGATGTACCGGCGGTTCTTTAAGGGTTAAACGTCACACACAGCGGCTTTAACCGACTGAGAGATTCATATGAATCAGTTTGTCTCTCATTACTGTGATGGTGCAACCCAGTCAGTCAGACCAGCAATTAATCTGAATCTAATTAGACACCAATTACTGCTGTTTAAACTGGCACACACACACACACACACACACACACACTATCACTGGACGTCAGCGCTGCCACTAGAACACAAAGAAAAACAAAGAGGACGCAAATGAAAATTAGACACAGACAAAAGCTGTAATGACACACACACTGGGTTTTTCTTCTGCGTAATTTTTAGAAATGGCATTCCCACAAGGACAGAAAAACACTGTCCCGTGTGTGTGTGTGTGTGTGTGTGTGTGTGTGTGTGTGTGTGTGTGTGTGTGTGTGTGTGTCCAACAAAGGACACTTATATTAGTGATGCTCTGAAAACAAAACACAGAAAATAAAGTTTTCATCTAGCCATAAACTAAATTAAATAAAAATAAAATAGTACATAAAAGTACGAAATAAAATAGTACATCAAAAACTATTGTTTTATATAATATTATAACGACTACAGACGCACCAAAATCACACCAGAAAAAAATAAAACATTTTCTTCATGAATCATTTGTACCTGTGAAGATGACAGCAAACGTCCCTGAGGAGCTGTGTCACATTCAGCTCGCGTCAAAACACACTCACACACACACACACACACACACACACACACACTCACACACACACACACACACACACACACACACACACACACTGTGACAGCATGGACAGACAGGTGGATCAGTCCATGAAATTCCAATTATACAAGAGCAGAAATGGGAAATTGGTATCAGTGTGTGTGTGTGTGTGTGTGTGTGTGTGTACTAAAGCCCTGCAGGTTATCAGTACAACTACACACACCAAGTTTGACAGGTAATTAAACACCTGTTTGTTTCTCTCACACACACACACACACACACACACACACACACACACACACACACACACACACACACACACACACACAGGAGTCCTACAGTCATAACATACTTTCCTGCACTGAATTAGCTTTTCTTCATTTAAATGAATGTGTTCATGTTTATATAACTGTGTGTGTGTGTGTGTGTGTGTGTGTGTGTGTGTGTGTGTGTGTGTGTGTGTGTGTGTGTGTGTGTGTGTGTGTGTGTGTGTGTGTGTGTGTGTGAGAGAGAGAGAGAGAGAGAGAGAGAGAGAGTGTGTAAATGTCAGATAAAGGAAGGTGACCTTTCTGTACACAACACCTGAGGGGGACAGTGTGTGTGTGTGTGTGTGTGTGTGTGTGTGTGTGTGTGTGTGTGTGTGTGTGTGTGTGTGTGTGTGTGTGTGTGTGTGTGTGTGTGTGTGTGTGTGCGTGTGCGTGTGTGCGTGTGTGCGTGTGTGTGTGTGTGTGTCTGTGTTGTTGAAAGCTCCACACACACACACCAATCATCCAAACACACAGATCAACAGATAGTCATTTCATCTATTTTGTTGTATGGTCGTTCTCCTAATTAAGTTTGTTCTGTTTTTATGGCCGCATTATTAATGTCTGTAATATATAACGCAGGACAAAATGTGTTTGAGTGATGAGAAACACCAAACCTCTGTAAACTCTTCATTATTCATCATGAGCGCTCATAATTATTCATGACTAATTATCATATCAGCACAACTGTCAGAAAAGAGCAACACAAGCAAATACCAGCGGATGAGCCTCAAAGCCAAATGATTATTCATACGTCGACGTCCAGAGGCATGTGAGTGTGTGTGAGTGTGTGTGTGTGAGTGTGTGTGAGTGTGTGTGTGTGAGTGTGTGTGAGAAAGAGCAGATTGCATAAAGCACTTACCCAGAAAGAGCAGCTATAATCCAGAAAGAGAGAATTACTCAGAGAAAGAGTTAGAAAAGAAAAGAAAGTTGGACAGAAAGAAAAGCAAGAAAGAAAGAAGAAAAAACTATAAAATGAAAAAGCAAACACAAATAATGTAAGCATGCAACAAAGAAATAATGCAAACTGTTGTACTGCATGCACATAATAAAACACAACTAAACATATAATCACATTTTTGTGCATTTAATCAAACTCCACAGTATTTCACAAACTACAAATAAGCAAAGATTCGTCCATCACTTAGTAGAATCTATATGAATTAGATGAAGACAGACGGGTTATTCAAAAACACACTGGACTGCATTAAAGTCACTCGCATGTTTGAGTTTTGTTCAGTGAATAACTGGCATGAAAACATCAAACCAAGAAACGCTCACAAAACAACTCAAATTATGAACACAAACCTGTTGAATCATTTAGAAATGATTATGTTTTAATTATATTTTATATTATTATATTATATTTTTAACTTATTTACACTGTAATAGCATTTATTATTAAATTTAGTTATTATTATACATTTTAAGCGCGTTTAGTTTTGCATTACGCATGAGTTTTGTGCAGTACTGCCACTTTAAAAGCATAAATCTGTTTCCTGAAAGAAAAAAGGCTGAGATAAAGAGATCATCTGAACCTAGTAAGCGACCTGCTAACCATCACACACACATTCAACTGAGAAACTGAGATCTTCCTCCTGCAGCCTCATCCTCATCCTCGGCTTCATCCCCCTGCAGGTCCATCCATGAATAACAAGAGACAGTGAGAGAGAAAGAAGCGCAGGATGAATGAGGATAGAGGTGAAGGAGTGTGTGTGTTTCAGGGCTGCTAAAGACTGCATGAGCTCCATATGCTTTCTTTTGTTTCTGCTGCTGAGTTATAAATTATACATTCCTAAAGAAACTCTGCCGCCACACACTCACACACACACACACACACACACACACACACACACTCACACACTCACACACACACACGCTCATATGCCTCCACACATGCGCTGTTCTGTTTTGTCTGAATAATTCATGTGTTTATTATAGAGCAACTTTCTGCGCTGCACTTCCACAAACAACAGATTCATCAACACTGTCAAACTCCATCATTTCTATAAAACACATCCGACAAACACTAAAGCAAACAATCAAACTCCTGAAGATCCAAATCAGCATCTGTCATCTGATACCATCTCAAACTGAATGAACAAGATAAATAGATATCATGAAATCTCATCATCTGCATCAGTTTCATCAGCTCTGACTCTGAAATTTGGGGGCAAGAAATGAATATTTTTATTCAGAAAGGATGAGTTAAACTGATCAAAAGGTTCAGTAAAGACATTAATAATGTTACAAAATGTTTCTATTTCAAATAAATGCTGTTCTTTCACACTTTCTATTCATCAATGAATGCTGAAAAATAAAATGTGTGACGGTTTCCACACAAATCTGAAGCAGTGTTTTCAACACTGATAATAATCAGAAATGTTTCTTGAGCATCAAATCATCATATTAGAATGATCTCTGAAGGATCATGTGACACTGAAGGCTGGAGTAATGATGCTGAAAATTCAGCTTTGATCACAGGAATAAATTACACTTTACTATATATTCACATAGAAAATAAATATTTTAAAATGTAATAATATTTAAGATTTTTTACTATATTTTTGATCAAATAAATGCAGCTTTGGTGAGAAGAAGAGACATGCTTTATGATATACTGCTGCAAATGGTATCCAAAAATGTGCAGTATGAATGGGATTCTGAGCACAGCCTGTGTGTGTGTGTGTGTGTGTGTGTGTGTGTGTGTGTGTGTGTGTGTGTGTGTGTGTGTGTGTGTGTGTGTGTGTGTGTGTGTGTGTGTGTGTGTGTGTGTGTGTGTGTGTGTGTGTGTGTGTGTGTGTTAAATCACTATAGGACACTGAAGTGAAGGTCACTCAATTTAACATTCCCAGAACATCAGCCACTACTCAATTCCCTGAAAAATCCTGCGTCTCCATCCCTCTCTCCTTCTCCTGAGGTCTTTTCATTGTTTTTCTGCTCACATCTCTGTCAGTGTACCTTCATAAAACCATCCAAGCATCCTGGTGTGTGTGTGTGTGTGTGTGTGTGTGTGTGTGTGTGTGTGTGTGTGTGTGTGTGTGTGTGTGTGTGTGTGTGTGTGTGTGTGTGTGTGTGTGTGTGTGTGTGTGTGTGTGTGTGTGTGTGTGTGTGTGAGTGTGTTCACTGAGGAGCAGCTTTACTGCTGATGTCAGTTTTACACGCACATTAAAACACAATCGTGAGCAGCGCTGTTCTTTAATCCCTATTAAGTGCACTTTACTAGCTACATATTGACTCTTAATCTCCAGTAAACTCCCTACGGATGCGTGCGGCTCCGTGTATTTATGAGTTCAGCAGTTATTTATTCATCTGAACACATGTCGAGTTTTCGTGTACTGTACCAAACGATGAAGACGATGATGACGAGAGTCAGTCAGGAGTGACAGGAAACAAACAGACGAACTCTAGAGAACAACAAACATCCAGAAAACCTCATTTTAAGGCTGACATCTGCCATTTCTGCTTCACTAGCAGCACAAAACAGAATCCCAAAAACAATGTGTCCTGAGCACCCTAGCAACACCACGCCAACGTGCTTAACAACAAGTCAAGTCAAGTCAAGTCAAATTTATTTATATAGCGCTTTTACAATTGGTAATTGTTTCAAAGCAGCTTTACATATTAGAAGCACAAAAAAAAAGGGAAGTGGTTAAAACTGTACAAACAAGCGTGGTAATATGTAACATATACAAGATGGTGCTACATTAAGCCAATGTCGGCTGACTTCCAGGGGTGGAAAAAACCCCCTAGGAGAAAAACCCAGCGTGCTAGCACTGGGAAAAAAGTCCTAGGAGGGAAAAAACCCCTTGGAAGATATATATATGTAAATGTATATGGAGATCAAAATCTGAATTGTACATTTTTATTATAGAGATTAAAAATCGATTATATATAAATATATGTAAGCGGATACGGGGATCCCGGGCTACGTTGTAGTCAGGTCCAGACGCAGGTTCTCCATCTGACCTGGATACGGCTTGGATCCAGCACCCGGCAAACCTCAGGATAAGCAGAGAGACAGATATTAGCGTAGATGCCATTCTTGTTCTGATGTACAGGTATATCTAGTGTTATAGGAAATGTTTCCTATAACGGATTTGAAAAATGTTAATGTATTGATAATGTGTTATGTGTATGCAAGAGCAAAGAGATGTGTTTTTAGTCTAGATTTAAACTGACAGAGTGTGTCTGCTTCCCGAACAATGCTAGGAAGATTGTTCCAGAGTTTTGTTGCTTAACAACAATACAACACTCAGAATACCCTAGCAACCCCACTGCCATGTGCTTAAAAACAAACAACACTCAGAACACCTTAGCAACCATATGGCAACGTGCTTAACAACAAACAACACTCAGGACACCATAGCAACCCCACATAGCAGCGTGCTTAACAACAAACAACACTCAGAACACCTTAGCAACCACATGGCAACGTGCTTAACAACCAACCACACTCAGAACACCATAGCAACCCCACATAGCAGCGTGCTTAACAACAAACAACACTCAGAACACCTTAGCAACCACATGGCAACGTGCTTAACAACCAACCACACTCAGAACACCTTAGCAACCACACGGCAACATGCTCAAAAACAAACCACACTCAGAACACCCTAGCAACCCCACGGCAATGTGATTAACAACAAACAACACTCAGCAATGTGCTTAACAAACACCACTCAGAACACCTTAGCAACCCCACAGCAACGTGCTTAACAAGCAACCACACTCAGAACACCTTAGCAACCATATGGCAACGTGCTTAACAACAAACAACACTCAGAACACCTTAGCAACCACACAGCAACATGCTTAACAACCAACCACACTCAGAACACCTTAGCAACCACACAGCAACGTGCTTATAGTAACAACAATACAACACTCAGAACACCTTAGCAACCATATGGCAATGTGCTTAACAACAAACAACTTTCAAAACACCATAGCAACCACACACAGCAACGTGCTTAACAACAAACAACACTCAGAACACCTTAGCAACCACACAGCAACGTGCTTACCAACCAACCACACTCAGAACACCTTAGCAACCACACAGCAACGTGCTTACAGTAACAACAATCCAACACTCAGAACACCTTAGCAACCATATGGCGACGTGCTTAACAACAAACAACACTCAGAACACCTTAGCAACCACACGGCAATGTGCTTACAAACAAACCACACTCAAAACACCTTAGCAACCACACGGCAACGTGCTTAAAAACAAACCACACTCAGAACACCTTAGCAACCACACAGCAACATGCTTAACAACACACAACACTCAGAACACCTTAGCAACCACATGGCAACATGCTTAAAAAACAACAACAGTTAGAACACTTTAGCAACCACATGGCAACATGCTTAACAACAAACAACACTCAGAACACCATAGCAACCACACAGTAATGTGTTTAACAACCAACCACACTCAGAAGACCTTAGCAACCAAATGGCAACGTGCTTACAGTAACAACAATACAACACTCAGAACACCTTAGCAACCACACAGCAACGTGCTTACAGTAACAACAATACAACACTCAGAACACCTTAGCAACCATATGGCAACGTGCTTAACAACAAACAACACTCAGAACACCATAGCAACTCCACACAGCAACGTGCTTAACAACAAACAATACTCAGAGCACCTTAGCAACCACACAGTAATGTGTTTAACAAACAACCACACTCAGAACACCTTAGCAACCACACAGCAACGTGCTTAACAACCAACCACACTCAGAACACCTTAGCAACCACACGGCAACATGCTCAAAAACAAACCACACTCAGAACACCCTAGCAACCCCACGGCAATGTGATTAACAACAAACAACACTCAGCAATGTGCTTAACAAACACCACTCAGAACACCTTAGCAACCATATGGCAACGTGCTTAACAACAAACAACACTCAGAACACCATAGCAACCCCACACAGCAACGTGCTTAACAACAAAAAACACTCAGAACGCCTTAGCAACCACATGGCAATGTGCTTAAAAACAAACCACACTCAGAACACCTTAGCAACCATATGGCAACGTGCTTAACAACAAACTCCTGTCAGAACACCATAGGAACCAAACACAGCAACGTGCTTAACAACAAACTCCTGTCAGAACACCATAGGAACCAAACACAGCAACGTGCTTAACAACAAACTCCTGTCAGAACACCTTAGCAACCGCACGGCAACGTGCTCAAAAACAAACCACACTCAGAACACCTTAGCAACCACACAGCAACATGCTTAACAACACACAACACTCAGAACACCTTAGCAACCACATGGCAACATGCTTACAGTAACAACAATACAACACTCAGAACACCTTAGCAACCACACAGCAACGTGCTTACAGTAACAACAATACAACACTCAGAACACCTTAGCAACCATATGGCAACGTGCTTAACAACAAACAACACTCAGAACACCATAGCAACCACACAGTAATGTGTTTAACAACCAACCACACTCAGAACACCTTAGCAACCATATGGCAACGTGCTTAACAACAAACAACACTCAGAACACCATAGCAACCCCACACAGCAACGTGCTTAACAACAAAAAACACTCAGAACACCTTAGCAACCACACGGCAACGTGCTCAAAAACAAACCACAACTTAGAACACCTTAGCAACCATATGGCAACGTGCTTAACAACAAACTCCTGTCAGAACACCATAGGAACCAAACACAGCAACGTGTTTAACAAGCAACCACACTCAGAACACCTTAGCAACCATATGGCAACATGCTTAACAACAAACAACTGTCAGAACACCTTAGCAACCACATAGCAACGTGCTTACAGTAACAACAATACAACAGTCAGAACACCCTATCAACCCCAAAGCAATGTGATTAACAAACACCACTCAGAACACCTTAGCAACCACACGGCAACATGCTTAACAACAAACACCACTCAGAACACCTTAGCAACCACACGGCAACATGCTTAACAACAAACACCACTCAGAACATCTTAGCAACCACACGGCAACATGCTTAAAAATGAACAACACTCAGAACGCTGTACATGTGACACACAAGACAAGAAGTTCATAAGAGCTCACGTCTCTTTTGCATTTATTCATTATTAAACAGAGAGAGAGACAGATAGACTGAAGCATCTCATAAATTATTAACACTAGAAATGTGTGTGTGTGTGTGTGTGTGTGTGTGTGTGTGTGTGTGTGTGTGTGTGTGTGTGTGTGTGTGTTCTCTACACATGTATAAAATGGAGTTATTCTAAAGAAGTTTATTAAAGACTTACTGAGATGATAATTTGTTTCTCCTTTACAAAAATGTGCCATCACAAAAGAAATGAAGAAAAATGATTGTGAAAGAACTGGAACTGTTTAAGGGAGATCTCATATTCATTTATTCTGCAGTGACAGTAACTAATGAAGAAACTCTGATTACCATGGTACATTTTCTATGGGTTTTTTCCTTCAGATAAAGGAGGAAGACACTATCTGACCCACAAGAGTTTAACACATCACACACTGAAGGTTAAGGCACAGATGACCTTTGACCTGACCTGTCTTGTTCATGACCTTCCAGAATCACACACCTGAGCTCAGAGAGTGTGATCAGCTCAGCCCAGACAACCAGATTTCTGCTTTTTGGATTTAATAAATGCAGCCTTGCTGAGCAGAAGAGACTTCTTACCGACCCCAAAGATTTGACACCAGAAAGAAACATTTACACAGAAATCACATCACAGATGACCGGAATATTCCTGTAATCAAACTCACAGACTCAGTAAGTTTCTCTTGGATCTCTGGAGGATCAGAGGAAGAAAAGAGGAAGATGATTCAGTTCCCATCGACTCTTTCAGGGTCAATTTACTGCTGTGAAGTCAGACAGTTAATGAGCCGAGCCAAGGCAAGACAGACAGACAGACAGACAGAGAGAGAGAGAGAGAGAGAGAGAGAGAGACAGGTGCTATCACTGAGAGAAAGGGTTTGACAAACAGAAAAATTGCTTCTGTGTATTTGCATATGTGAATTTTGTTCTACAGGATCTCTGAACTGCTACACTGAATGCTAATGCGCATACACACTCTATCACACACACACACACACACACACACTCAGACGTTCTTCAGAAATGCACAACCCTTAAAGCTATTAGGGAGTATAAGGATGTATTTTATCTCTGTCTTTATGAAAAGACACTGTGTGAAATGTATATGAAATATAATAACTGCAGGACAAATGTAAAACTTTAAAGTTCCCTTGAAATCCAAAGTGAAATTTTTTGGCTGTTAGTATGAATATGTTAAGGTTATCTATAAGACATGTGCTACAAACTAATGACAATAACTTTTAAAAGATATATGCATTCAAAATGTACAGTCTCATCATATTTTCTGTCCAATCATGAATGCTCCTTTTGTAATATAATTGTTTTATTATTATGTAATAAAATGTATTATGTCATTTGTTTGTCAAACTGTACAAATACTTTTTCTGCACAAAATACACTTAATATGAAATAAATTTGTTATTATGAGCACGAAGACAGAAGTATTGACCGTTTTATATAAACATTAGAATTCTGAACAGCAAATTCTTTATTCATAAATGCTGAATATCCAAAACTTGCTCTTGCAAATAAAATTGATCACTTTTTTTTACACTATATGGTGAATGGCACATGGTGCTCTACAGTATATACAGTGGGTACGGAAAGTATTCAGTATTATACATTTTTCACTCTTTGTTATATTGCAGCCATTTGCTAAAATCATTTTTTTCCTCATTAATGTACACACAGCTCCCCATATTGACAGAAAAACACAGAATTGTTGACATTTTTGCAGATTTATTAAAAAAGAAAAACTGAAATATCACATGGTCCTAAGTATTCAGACCCTTTGCTCAGTATTTAGTAGAAGCACCTTTTGATCTAATACAGCCATGAGTCTTTTTGGGAAAGATGCAACAAGTTTTTCACACCTGGATTTGGGGATCCTCTGCCATTTCTCCTTGCAGATCCTCTCCAGTTCTGTCAGGTTGGATGGTAAACGTTGGTGGACAGCCATTTTTAGGTCTCTCCAGAGATGCTCAATTGGGTTTAAGTCAGGGCTCTGGCTGGGCCATTCAAGAACAGTCACGGAGTTGTTGTGAAGCCACTCCTTCGTTATTTTAGCTGTGTGCTTAGGGTCATTGTCCTGTTGGAAGGTAAACCTTCGGCCCAGTCTGAGGTCCTGAGCACTCTGGAGAAGGTTTTCGTCCAGGATATCCCTGTACTTGGCCAAATTCATCTTTCTCTCGATTGCAACCAGTCGTCCTGTCCCTGCAGCTGAAAAACACCCCCACAGCATGATGCTGCCACCACCATGCTTCACTGTTGGGACTGTATTGGACAGCTGATGAGCAGTGCCTGGTTTTCTCCACACATACCGCTTAGAATTAAGGCCAAAAAGTTCTATCTTGGTCTCATCAGACCAGAGAAACTTATTTCTCACCATCTTGGCAAACTCCATGCAGGCTTTCATGTCTTGCACTGAGGAGAGGCTTCCGTCGGGCCACTCTGCCATAAAGCCCCGACTGGTGGAGGGCTGCAGTGATGGTTGACTTTCTACAACTTTCTCCCATCTCCCGACTGCATCTCTGGAGCTCAGCCACAGTGAACTTTGGGTTCTTCTTTACCTCTCTCACCAAGGCTCTTCTCCCCCGATAGCTCAGTTTGGCCGGACGGCCAGCTCTAGGAAGGGTTCTGGTCATCCCAAACATCTTCCATTTAAGGATTATGGAGGCCACTGTGCTCTTAGGAACCTTAAGTGCAGCAGAAATGTTTTTGTAACCTTGGCCAGATCTGTGCCTTGCCACAATTCCGTCTCTGAGCTCTTCAGGCAGTTCCTTTGACCTCATGATTCTCATTTGCTCTGACATGCACTGTGAGCTGTAAGGTCTTTTATAGACAGGTGTGTGGCTTTCCTAATCAAGTCCAATCAGTATAATCAAACACAGCTGGACTCAAATGAAGGTGTAGAATGATCTCAAGGATGATCAGAAGAAATGGACAGCACCTGAGTTAAATATATGAGTGTCACAGCAAAGCGTCTGAATACTTAGGACCATGTGATATTTTAGTTTTTCTTTTTTAGTAAATCTGCAAAAATGTCAACAATTCTGTGTTTTTCTGTCAATATGGGGTGCTGTGTGTACATTAATGAGGAAAAAAATGAAATTAAATGATTTTAGCAAATTGCTGCAATATAACAAAGAGTGAAAAATGTAAGGGGGTCGGAATACTTTCTGTACCCACTGTAGTTTATAGTGCTAGTTTATGGTTCCGGTCATATTTAGAAAGGTTAGGCAGTTATGAATCTGATGGGACTGCTCTGACAAATGGAGTTCCACAAGGTTCAATCCTTGCACCTATTCAGTTTGGATATGCTCTCACTAGGCCATATATTGCTTATCACAGCTTTGTAGACGACACCCATATCTATCCATCTCTATCACAGAACGACTTCATTCCCTGCCTGTGCCTGTGCTTAAATGACACCAACAGCTGGATGTGACAAGCTTTCTTCGGTTAAATAAAGACAGAACGGAGGTCAGTGTGTTTGGCAATAAAGATGAAGTACTAAAGCTGAAGGCATACCTTGACTCGAGGGGTCTAAAAACTAAACAAAGTCAGGAATCTTGGTGTCGTCTTTTATTTTATTTTTTTTATTTCTGAAGATTTTTGCCTTGCCTATAGTGGATAATGAACGATACAGACAGTTTAACCATGCTGAATGGTGTCTGGTTTTGCATCAGAGTACTGATTATACGTGCAAGTTGCACCACAAAACATCCAACCTATTTGAATTCTACACAGAATGCTGTATTTTAAAGTGTGAGAGGAGATCAAACATCGCAAACGGTTAGACATCCTCTGCATTACAAACTTCTGATGAGTAGAAGGGATAACATGAATTACACAGTTTTAACACTGAACATCATTTGATTTACTACAAACTATCACTGTATTGCTGTAGCAACAGTTTTATATTAAATATAAAGGAGGAATCTTTGGACTGCATTTTTAATAGAGCTGCGGCTGCACACACTCAACACGAGCTGTGTGTGAAACTGTTAGACAGACGGCGGTGAAGCGACACACAGCCTGAGGGGAAACAGATTCTCATACACACAAACACACACATTCTGCATGCAAAAGGTGGATTTGTTTTGGCAGAATGACGACACTCCCGCAGGCTGTAAAACAGAGGTGTGTGTGTGTGTGTGTGTGTGTGTGTGTGTGTGTGTGTGTGTGTGTGTGGTTCACTGATTGTTTTTACACTAAAACTCACTAACAGACTGAGCTTGAAAGGACAATAAAACTAAATTAAAGCTCTCTGTGTGTGCATGTGTGTGTGTGTGTGCGTGTGTGCGTGTGTGCGTGTGTGCGTGTGTGCGTGTGTGTGTGTGTGTGTGTGTGTGTGTGTGTGTGTGTGTGTGTGCGTGTGTGCGTGTGTGTGTGTGTGTGTTAGTGTGTTAGTCATCTAATACAAAACAGGCATTGAATCAAAACACCACATGACAGCCACACACACACAAAGAGAATATTGTTTAATCTATAAATTCCACCAAATGCGCATCTGTCTGTCACGTCTTCTATTTAAAGAGTTTTACATATATATATATATATATATATACATATATATACACATATATATATGTATGTATATATATATATATATATACATACATACACGCACACACATATACATATATATAAACAGATTTTATGTCATATACTTTGCAGACACTTTCCAATAACGAAAAATGGGATTTTCAATTTCAGTAACAAAATGAATAATATGAATATAGAAATAATGTTTGATTACTAACAAAGATTCTACATTCTGCATGTTGACAGATCTAGGGGTTGTGGAAACAGACATATGAACACACACACACACACACACACACACTCACACACACTTGCTGGTCCGGGTGTTTCGGGGCTTGAAAATGAAGTCAGTCACCTGTATGAAAGACCCATTAGTTGCTCGGCAACCGCTGAGAGTCAATCATAAAAACCCTCTTTCTGGACCAACTAATGCAGCAACACTCAGTGTGTGTATGTGTGTGTTTGTGTCTCATCCTCACTGGTCATTGATTGGCTAATGACTAAATAAGTGATGATGTCATTATAGTATGAGTGGGTGACATCATTTCACAAACACAGTAATATAAAGGGTAACGTATGGTCAGGCTATCATTATCACAAAACAAACTCCATTTATAACACAACTACTTCTATTAATGAGTAAATGCCCATGGAATATCGATAGAAACATGAAATTATAACAGCTACAGGATGACCAATGCATGATTATACAGTTCAGAGTCATTCAACGGCCACATAATGACACGACTGACCAATTATAATCAAGTATACAGAGAGATTTGTGATGTAGAGACTCATCTGGTAAAGAAACAGCACATTTTATCAAGCAAATGTTTCTAACAGCACATGAATGGATCTGAAACATCCCATATCACCTGTGTGTCCAACTCTATTCTCATATTCGGTCTGACATGTCGCACTTGTCTCAATGATCCCGTGCGCTTCAGCATGATGGGAGTCTTTTCTCCCACAATAATAATCTCACGTACACTGCCTGAAGCCTTTAACACAAGACAAATCCTCTTCTCCATCTGATGGGCCTTTAAATGACATTTGGGACATGATTTATAGTATCTTATCCATTTCACATTGACCTGAAGGTCACCTTCTATCACTCTTCTGTTGAGTTAAATAAATTGGTGTTTCTGGGAGGAATGTGTTTTCTCTGCTCTTTACTCTCGTACTTTCACCTTAAGGCATGACACTACAGGTGAATAGGGTCAAAATAGGGTCAACATACAGTTGATTGGTTACATTAAGAATTGAAAACTTTTTTTATATTATAAGTTTCTAAAATGTTTAAATATGCAATTGAGATTTAGACTTAATATCAAATTTAATATGCATGAATTTGCATACATTTGCAGAACATTATTGGATAAAGTCAGGTTCATAATTCTTGTTTGATTTTGTTGACATATTAGAGAGAAAGTTTTTTATAGAAGGGATTTTAGATTTCTCTTTTTATTGCTCCATAAATCAGAATATGCTGTCAACATGGGGGAAAAAAACATTTTCACCATGTTTAAGGAATAAAATGTTATAAAATTCAGGCAAATGATGTAATGAACAAACCCCACTGTAAAAATCTTCAGAATACAGATATGAATAAAACTGTAAGTTTTGGTGTATGTAAGTGCTGCTGAAGTGGAGAAAAAAACTCATTTTGAGAAAACGGCCATTAAAGATATGTATTGAAGTTGAAATCTACAGACGCAAATAGAGAACACTTAAAAGTCTATTTTGGATTTTTTCTTTCCACTAGTCTGAAACAACACATTATCAACAGCCAAATAAGCCAAAATCTCAAAACTGACCTGTACATGAAAAAACTAAGTTTATTTCAGCCTCAGGGATCAATATATCATCTTCATTCTGTAATAATCTCATGTTGATGTCAAATGCATATATAAATTCTGCCTGATGATTAATGACTGAAATTAGCCAATTAAGAGAAGATCATTAATGCTGACATGCTTCAACAAGATGCACCACAGCTCTGCCTTAGGGCATTGACACCAGGTGTGTGTGTGAGTGTGTGTGCACCTGACACTGTTACCTTGACAACCTTTGAGTATTTCCCCAAATGTCCTTGAATACAAGTTTTGTCAGACTGACCTCACGTCTGGAGATAATAATGACTCAAAACTAAAGCTAATAAACTCACGTCTGCTTGCCATAGCTAATGAGCAAATATAATAGACTTGACTGTTTTATTAAAATCTGGATTGACTACTGATCAACATAAATCTATATACCATAACCCTATGAAAAAAAAAAAAAAGTATTTCCTTTTAACATTTAAAATTTTGTTCAATCAGAACTTATAGTGATGTTCATTTATATCTCTGAACAGGATTTCTTATTATGTGCTTATATTATGAAGACTAATAAACAAAGAACTTAATACATACAGAAAAATGGTTAAATTAAAACTTTTTAGTGGTGCACCAACATTTTTTTTTTTTTTTTTTTTGAAACTGAAATTAAAGTTTTCATTTTGCCAAAACCAAAAGTGAAAATAAAGTTTTTAATAATCACTTAATTATTCAAATGTATTTAATAATCAAAAATTGAATAAAAACAGAATTGTATACAAACATTTAAGTGCAAATTAGACAATTTTAATGACATAATTATGCTTCTATACCAATTGAAATATAAATGTTTTAATGGTTCCTACAATAAAAACTTGTTTTCATGACATACAATAATTAAGACATAAAAATATAACAAATATGTAAGTGCATATATTTATCAAAATGCTCCTCTCTAAAGTTATTTTTCTAGCTAACTATTGAGTTTATGGTCATCGATTGGCTTTTCTGAGGTAAATGTGACATTATAGTTCACAAGTTATTGTTATTGACGTCTTTCCGCGGCTGATTACACGAGAGATGAGTAGTTCACGATCCGTCACCACACATTAAAAAGACACAAAAACACATTTATTGACTGAATTTAGTGATAAAACTGACGTAATTTGAAATCTGAGACTTTGTTTTGTATCAAAAGTATCAAAGCCCAAAGATTATTGTGATTATTGAATGGCAGGAGCTACAAGTAAGGTTTAGGGAAGTTTCGTTCAAGCATCAACAGAAAACAGCACAAACTGAAAAATCGATACTGAGATTTAAGAATCAAAATCGGCTCATCAACACGAAGATCTATTCACGCCACTGGAGAAGTGCTAATTACAGTCAACGTCACAGTTTCAATCAATGATTTTGGCCCTCTTAAAGCAGTTTTCCCATCAGTCAAGGTTTTTGCACAAAAACACCCTCACTCTTTTTATTCTACTGTACCTTTAAGACTTCCATATGTAAATGACTCTGTGATGGTCTTTCTGCATGTGAAAAGAGTAACAATGCCCCTGCTAAGTTTGTGAATACTGAATAGGTGTTGATATGTAAATGTGGGCGGTCACAAGCGTCAGTGTCTGCCTCAGACGTGTTGTTGTTCTGTTTCCTACAATGGTACAATTCACGAGCGATGTGCAATGACCTGAGAGCCCGACCGGCACCGAAACACCCTCCTCACACTGGAAGAGCTGGAACACTTTCTCTTTTTCTCGGCTCTAATAACCTCATCTGGTCGCCACGGCAACATCAAAATGGACAGACGACATCATCGCAGAGCCGCATTCTGATGCTGTCCGTCACCACAGACGCTCCGTCACGCTTACAGGAATATTCTGGGTTCAGTGTCAGCTCAGCATCATAATGTCATAATGTCCGTCATCACAGAAAATAATATCACTTTTACACTGATGCACTGCACAAACACAAGCTGTTCAATCTTCCACACACACACACACACTGGATGATATTGAAATAAAATCAATATCAATATATAAATGTAGATTTTTTTGCTTAGTATTACTCTTGTTTTCCATTAAAAAGATCTAGACATTCTTAAAATCTAAAATCAATAAATGAAGTGAGTTTGAGCCTAAAACAACAAACAGAAAAATACATTTAATTTAAAGGGAAAGCAAGGTTATTCTTCTGACCCCATTGGCAGATATAAGTTCTTGTTTTAAGCACAAATTCACTTCATTTTTCAGTAAAAAAAATACTTAATATCGTAAGTCATTTTGCTTCTCAAGTAAATTAGAGAAACATAAAACATGATTTAAGATGTTTAGATATTTGCAAAGACAAAATACTAAGAAAGAATAACATTTTATTGTAGTTTAGTGCAACTGTCAAATCATGCAGGCTGCGGGTTCATTAACCTGTTAGCGTCCCACTGTACCGCGGTACACACACCTTTCAAAAGCATGTATACTCCACATGGTTCAAGAACAGTTTACTTTGGGTGTGCCTTTGTAGTCAAATTTTACAGGAATGCTGCAGGGTTAAATATTAAATACATGCACTCCAATTTTTTAAGTTTTTCCCAAATTATTCAGCCCTAAAAGGAAGGATCGCAAAGCCTCCAGAGTAAAAAGGCATTTTTCATAGTAAATGTAAGTTATTTAATGTAAGAATTACTCCCCTAAAAAAATTCTAGAATGATTAAGAATTTCCAAATATAGCTATTCAAAACATCTGGAGAAAATTCCCGTACTTTTTTTTTCATTTTGCAATATACTGAAGGAAAACAAATGTCAGTTTTCATTTTGAATACTCATAACTTATCCTGTTTAATCTGAAACTGTTCAAAAATATAATAAAAAATATCCAAAAAACAAAACACACACTCATATTGCACACTTTGGTAAATCTGTGTTTTGTGGATGAAAGAGAGGCTGTTATCACACAGCTGTCTGGAGAGGGACGCCCTCTCACACACTCTTCAAACTGTGAGTGTGTGTGTGTGTGTGTGTGTGTGTGTGTGTGTGTGTGTGTGTGAAGGGGCTCTTTATCAAGTGGAAAGCTGTGGAAATGAGTATGTGTGGGAGGAACAGAGAGAGATCTTTTGTTCATCCATACTTTCAAAACTTTTCCTCTATTATTTTTATCATGCTCCGGCTAAATCTGTAGTAGACCACAAACAGGGTAGATAGATAGATAGATAGATAGATAGATAGATAGATAGATAGATAGATAGATAGATAGATAGATAGATAGATAGATAGATAGATAGATAGATAGATAGATAGATAGATAGATAGATAGATAGATAGATAGATAGATAGATAGATAGATAGAATTAAAACTTTTATCTTCAGAGAGAGTAAATATAGGTGGAAGCTCAAACTTTTACATTTCAAGTCAACGTGGAACACTGTTAATCGTACTTCTGTAACGTCATATTTCTGAGAGAAAGAAAGGATATTAAATGTAGTCATTACACTCGTTTGTTTTCTCTTTATAATAGTGTTCACTGATGAATAATTCACAATAAGACCAGGAGCAGGAGTTAGGAAAGTGTTGACTTCAAACACGCTGACTGATACAAACCTTATCAAATGAAGGAGAGAAAAGCAAAGAGAGCGAGACGGAGGTATAGTTTCAGAAACGTGAGCAGCGGCACAGACTAAAATAGACTCAGAGAAAGAGACAGATGATTCATTCTCTCTGCTGATACGAGTTTTGTTTGGGGCTTCTGCTGTTTAGAACAGAAACACACCTGCCTCAATAAAACACACACACACACACACACACACACAGGCCTACATCAGAGAGCACGTCTCATAGACTTCCATTGGGCCTGTGATCTTTCGTGTCTCCTGATCTGACCCTGAATCAGTCAACCCTCACAGATCATCAGACTCACAGATAAACTTCATCTGGAACATTTGATTTGAGACTCTTCACACATCAAATGTCCTCACAAGACACTTGTTGTGAAGTTTCACTACATTAGGACATTTGACCGACACAATGAACCACACACACACACACACACACACACACACATAAAAGATCTCAACTGAACTGTGCTCAAGCTGCTGAACTCAATATGAACTCAAACGTTGATCTGAGCTGCAGTTCACATCCATTTTACGGGTCAGGGAACCGCTCAAGAACATGTCCAGCTCATATTCATACATGAACTTGTGTCAAGACCATCAGATTTTTACAAGAATCACCAGAGCTGAGATGATCCTTCACTGAACCGACAACGAAATGTTCCCTGAGCCGAAAGAGCAATCAATGAGACATGAACATCTCTGTTAATACTCACAATAAAGCACCATGGTGTTACTCTGGTACTTTGGACACTGATAATAATGCCTTCCCAGCAAACAGAGAACGCGCTCAGAACTTCTGGGAAGATCGTTTTCCCAACTTCATGGGAACATCAGCAAAACGTTCTTGTTTGAAGTAACTTTGACCATCATGGTACTGAATATGGTTCATTCTGTAAGTACCACAGTAGCACCATGGTACTTTGCGCACGCAGTACTGTGAAGCTGCTTGTGATCCGGATGTGATTTCATAAAGATCTGATGCTGAAGACGCACAACAGACGCGACGCGAACGCAACGCGCCGTTCTCATCATCAACCGATCCACTGTCGCGTCGCGTCTCTGATTAGATCGAGTTCGGTACTCACAGTTCGGACGCCGCCGGGTTCTGGTACTGTTGGCTACGGCAGAGCAGCGAGTGTCCGCACGCCTGACCCATCGCGCATCGTGCCGGAGGCGCCGGTACCGGGAGTCACTGATGACAGCGGTGATGAGGAGGATTCCCGCTGCTGGTAGAAGAGAGGAGATGATGCTGATGATGAGCTGAGAGAGGAAGACAGATGCGCGCCTGTGTGTCTCTGTGTGTTTCTGACTGTCTCTCTCTCTCTCTCTCTCTCTCTCTGACTGAAGTGGGTTGGGCGCGTTCTGTAATAGATCCGCGCGCGCGCTCGTGTGTGTGTGTGTGTGTGATCGATCTGAAAGGCGTTTCCTTTCTGCGACGCTTTCACTGTATGAACAAACATCAGCAGCAGCTGCTAAAGTTTCTGTGCACTAACTCACATCATCTTCGTCATATGGAGTCTTAATCTTAATTATGACATAAATGAAAAGTCAAAATTGTGACATACTCTTATTAGTTATATGACATAAAAAAGTTGAAAATATGAGACAAAGTGAAAATTACATTTTAAGTCCTAATTGTGAAAATCATACTATGTCATAATTGACCAAAAAGTCCAAATTAAGTCATAGTTATGAAAAAGTCAAAATTGTGACATACTAAGTCATATTTATGAGATGAAAAGTCAAAATTATGAGTGCTAGCTATAAATAAAACATTGTTGAAAATATGAGTCAAAATTAATGACCCTTGCCAGGAGTTTGATTGACAGGCGATCTAACCAATCACAGCAGAATCTGCCATTTTGTCAACAAATCAGTCAAAGGAGTTAGTAGATTAATGTCGGTGGACTTTAACTTGAAAAATGGTGTGTACTGATGTCTTTCCGTGGTTGAAACAAGATTCCTTCTGATGTTCATTCATGTTTATTTGATGCTATAAATAGACTAGTATGAAGAGATGATCGGAACCGCTTGAGCTGAGGCGCTACAGCGATCTGTCACGACACAAAAGCCACAAAACGCTTTTTATTGATTGAATTTCTTTAAAAATGTCAAAATTTGAAATTTGAGACTTTGTTTCATATCAATTGAAACAAATCGCGACGTATTTTTCACTGCGTGTGAACATGAAGTGTGGCGAGAGATTGGCATGGCAACAGTAACTAAAGGGGGCGGGTCTTTGTGAACGGTCAATTATGACAAAATTCACAATAACAACACAAAGTCATACAAGACGAAAAGTCAAAATTATGACATACCAGTTATAACATAAAAAGTTTAAAATGTGAGATTAAGTGAAAATGAATGACAAACTCAATTATAAATTAAAAGTCAGAATTATGACTTAAGTTGAAAGTATGAGATGAAGACAAAATTAATGACATACTATGCATTATTATGGCATACTAGTTATATGACATAAGTTATAAATATGAGATAAAGTGGGGATTAATGACATTCTAAGTACTAATTATTAAAATAAAACCCAAAGTTATGACATACTGTCATAATTATGACCAAAAAGTCTAAATTATGACATACTCAGATGTAGTTATTAAATAAAAAGTAGAAATTATGGCATACTAAGTCATATTTATGTGATGAAAAGTCTTAATTATGACATATTTGTTATAAGTATAATATAAAAAGTTGAAAATATGAGATTAAGTCAAAGCTAATGACAAAGTAATAATTAAAAATTAAATCACTTATGAGTCAGAATTATAAAATGAAAAGTCATAATTATGACACACTAAGTCATCATTTCATAATTGGTCTAGTCATAATTATGACTTACTATTTTGACTTTTTGTCATAATAATGATTAATAAAAGTATGATTTTCTTATGTTGTGGAAATGGGCTTCCATATTCATCTGAGAGGAAAATTACTGTTAAACTGATGATCAAATGATGATGATGATGG
Organism: Chanodichthys erythropterus; assembly: GCF_024489055.1. Taxonomy (NCBI): domain Eukaryota; kingdom Metazoa; phylum Chordata; class Actinopteri; order Cypriniformes; family Xenocyprididae; genus Chanodichthys; species Chanodichthys erythropterus. The sequence goes on from NC_090237.1 coordinate 835,238, forward strand.
TTTTCTTCTACACTATACCAGTCAAAAGTTTGGAAGAATTTACATTTCTGCATCAGACAGTTTTATCCAAAGTGACTTATTAATGGTACACATTTGATTAGTTAATGCAGGATTCTATGTTTATTTATGATTATGATTTTATGTTTAGCTAGGTTACAAAAGGTCAAAAGATACTGTATTTCAAGTCTTCTAGTTTATAACAACAAACAAACCCAATTATTCACTGAAGATCTTCACCTCCAGCTTTAGTCAACCATTCAAACGTGAATCTGATTCAGAAAGAGAAATCTTCTCTATATAACATTAAAATATCTTCAGTAATAATCAGTGCTGACTGGAACACACACACACACAATGTCTGTCAACTCAGTAAATGAGCGAATCCTCATGGAGACTGTGGCGATTCTGTCGGGACGTCACTGTCAGTCACAAACACAATCACATGACAGTCGTCAAACACAACTGCACAAACACTGATACACACTCCCGCTCGCACGGCTTGTTTGTACTGCAGCAGAGCATCATGGGAACGGGCGCCGAGGGAAACAGGCCAGAATTCATTCACTGACTTTCCAAAAACACTGTTCCTATTAACCACAATAAAGCTACTAACATCATTTTTGATTATTGAAATGAAGCTGAATCACTTTACAATGAGGTCTAATTATCTGCATGAGATTATAGATTCACAAATTAATAATTTCAATTAATGCTCTTTTTGAGCTGAAGAGGAACCTTCATGTTTCTAAATTAAAAGGGGAAAAATCATTTCTCATGATATAATTCCTTCTAGAAAGCAATTTCACAGGACCTGAATGAAGCCTGAAGGACAGACTGATGAAATAAAGGTGAGCAGCATCAGGTCTGAATCCTTCATCGTGTTATCGGACAGTGTTTATCTGCGCTCATGAACAGAATCAAAATGAGTCTGCAGAAAACATCTGATCGCATGATTCACACGGGACGCTCGGAGAGAAACCATCGCCGGAGGACATTCGCTCGCTCTCATTAACTGATAAACGCTCACACAGCAGCAGAGCTTTCAGTGGACGGCAGCTTTACACTGCAAACAAAATCAACTGAGTCTGTGCTTAAAACAAGGTCAGAAAAACAGACACTTCAGAAGGAAAACAAGGTTATTTTTCTGACCACATTGGCAGATAGTTGTTCTTGTTTTAAGTCAGTACTCAAGTCTCAGTATCTTCAGTCATTTCGCTTCTCCGGTGAATGTATCTTGATTTAAGAATGTTTAGATGTTTGTGCTGGAAATACTGAGGAAGAACATCAGTTTGTCCCTCACTTGATCTGTAAACTGCATGAAAACACTGGCTAAACTATTTATTTCTTCTTGAAATTTGGTAACTTTTTCTCATTTAGGCTCATGAATATGACTGCTAAGTTTTGACACATTGAAGCGTTTTAGAAAAGGTTAGGGTTAAATCGATGGTGTTGGGGTCAGTTTGTCCCATACTCAATCTGTAAACTGCTTGAAAACACTGGTTAAACTATTTATTTCTTCTTGAAATTTGGTAACTTTTTCTCATTTAGGCTCATGAATATGACTGCTAAGTTTTCACACAATAAAGCGTTTTGGAGAGGTTAGGGTTAAATCGATGGTGTTGGGGTCAGTTTGTCCCACACTTGATCTGTAAACTGCATGAAAACACTGGCTAAACTATTTATTTCTTCTTGAAATTTGGTAACTTTTTCTCATTTAGGCTCATGAATATGACTGCTAAGTTTTCACACAATAAAGCGTTTTAGAGAGGTTAGGGTTAAATCGATGGTGTTGGGGTCAGTTTGTCCCACACTTGATCTGTAAACTGCATGAAAACACTGGCTAAACTATTTATTTCTTCTTGAAATTTGGTAACTTTTTCTCATTTAGGCTCATGAATATGACTGCTAAGTTTTGACACATTGAAGCGTTTTAGAAAAGGTTAGGGTTAAATCGATGGTGTTGGGGTCAGTTTGTCCCATACTCAATCTGTAAACTGCTTGAAAACACTGGTTAAACTATTTATTTCTTCTTGAAATTTGGTAACTTTTTCTCATTTAGGCTCATGAATATGACTGCTAAGTTTTCACACAATAAAGCGTTTTGGAGAGGTTAGGGTTAAATCGATGGTGTTGGGGTCAGTTTGTCCCACACTTGATCTGTAAACTGCATGAAAACACTGGCTAAACTATTTATTTATTCGTGAAATTTGGTAACTTTTTCTCATTTAGGCTCATGAATATGACTGCTAAGTTTTCACACAATAAAGCGTTTTAGAGAGGTTAGGGTTAAATCGATGGTGTTGGGGTCAGTTTGTCCCACACTTGATCTGTAAACTGCATGAAAACACTGGCTAAACTATTTATTTCTTCTTGAAATTTGGTAACTTTTTCTCATTTAGGCTCATGAATATGACTGCTAAGTTTTGACACATTGAAGCGTTTTAGAAAAGGTTAGGGTTAAATCGATGGTGTTGGGGTCAGTTTGTCCCATACTCAATCTGTAAACTGCTTGAAAACACTGGTTAAACTATTTATTTCTTCTTGAAATTTGGTAACTTTTTCTCATTTAGGCTCATGAATATGACTGCTAAGTTTTCACACAATAAAGCGTTTTGGAGAGGTTAGGGTTAAATCGATGGTGTTGGGGTCAGTTTGTCCCACACTTGATCTGTAAACTGCATGAAAACACTGGCTAAACTATTTATTTCTTCTTGAAATTTGGTAACTTTTTCTCATTTAGGCTCATGAATATGACTGCTAAGTTTTCACACAATAAAGCGTTTTAGAGAGGTTAGGGTTAAATCGATGGTGTTGGGGTCAGTTTGTCCCACACTTGATCTGTAAACTGCATGAAAACACTGGCTAAACTATTTATTTCTTCTTGAAATTTGGTAACTTTTTCTCATTTAGGCTCATGAATATGACTGCTAAGTTTTGACACATTGAAGCGTTTTAGAAAAGGTTAGGGTTAAATCGATGGTGTTGGGGTCAGTTTGTCCCATACTCAATCTGTAAACTGCTTGAAAACACTGGCTAAACTATTTATTTCTTCTTGAAATTTGGTAACTTTAACTCATTTAGGCTCATGAATATGACTGCTAAGTTTTGACACATTGAAGCGTTTTAGAAAAGGTTAGGGTTAAATCGATGGTGTTGGGGTCAGTTTGTCCCATACTCAATCTGTAAACTGCTTGAAAACACTGGCTAAACTATTTATTTCTTCTTGAAATTTGGTAACTTTAACTCATTTAGGCTCATGAATATGCTTACCTTTACTGTAGCTTGTTAAAGACTAAAATATGAAATAAAAAAGAAAACTTACATTTAAGACTCAAAGTTTACTTGAAATTACTGCTTGTTTTTTGGATTCCAGTTACTAATCTGATGCAGAACTGAAGTGTGAGAAGCGTCTTTAACCATCAAGGGTTTGAGAACCAGATTTACAAATAGCAATAAATATTAACAATGACTTAGATAACATTCATAATTAGTTAAAACTGAAATAATTATTTGCACCTCCGTGTGTAGTCACTACAATTAGGTAAATAACAAAAAAAATAGGTTTTCTGTTTTTACATGAATCTTTTAAGTTATTTTATTCATTCATTCATTCATTCATTTTTTGTGATGTTTTTGTCGAATTGCATGGAAATCAATGGGTGTCGATTCCCAGCTACCAAAATATGTTCCTATTAAGTTATGAAAACATTATTTTTGAATGTTCTCTGAACATTCAAAACGTCCAATATTCTAAATGTTTTAAAAACTTTTCTTTGTTTGGTTATTCAAACATTAAGTGAACATTCCATTTCATCGCTCTTTAAACATTATGGGAATGTTACTTTTGAATGTTCTCTGAACGTTCTGAAACAAGTAGTAACATTTAGAAAAAACGTTAGACTAAAGTCTAAAACATTTCAGAAAAAAAAAAGATCCTTGACAGGATGTTTCCTGTTTAACAACATAGAGACATTCACCTTGATCAAACACACAGAGAGGAGAGTTTGTGTAGAGAACAGGAGTGTCTCACATATAAATGTCAAACCTCAGAGCGAGACACAGAGTCAACACTGATCACAGAGAGCCAGATTCACCGTCATGACGCTCAGAAACCTGCTCAATAAAAACAGATCACAGCACAAAACAAGCATCTTCTCCACTGTCAGATTATTTCAAATCACGGACACCCTCATGGGCATCTGGAGCAGATAAACATCTCACACACTCATCTTCATCTGCGGCCACCTGTTACTGGAGGAAATGATGTGATTTTATCATCAAATACATGCAGACGCTGAGAGAGAGAGAGTCAGGAGGATGTGAAGAGAGGGCAGCTGGACGGACAGCAGTTTTGGGCATCAGAGATCCGTGTTCATTTTCGCAGCTAAAGCCTCAACTTACTAAAACCTTCACTAATATTAAAACGAAAACAGAAAATATAACTGAAATAAAATTATAATATTAAAAACAATAATAGTATCACAATGATAATAAATAACACTGCTTTGAACACAGTGAGTCTCTGAATAAAACGGAGCTGTTTTTCCTCCATGTTTTCACTATATCAGAGTCATACAAGCCTGATGGATCAAATATGATTCTCAACAAAACTTTTTTTTCTCTTTTATATGTCATCTAAAGGTTCAATAAACTGTTCCATTTCATATTCATCCTTGTTATTTCAGGTTTTACAGGAATAATGTAAGGATGCATTAATGCAGCGAGGAGCCATAAACACACACTAAAAGCTTTTAAACTCATGAAACACGGCGCTGAAGGTCAGAGCTCTGATGCGTCCATCAACACTCTCTGACCTCCAGAGATCCTCCGTCAGCGCAGATATCATATGCTTTCAGATCAGACGGCAACATGAAGGAACTGAAAATACAAATCATTCTCCCGTCAGCAGAGTCTTCATGAGAGGAAACATACAAGTAGCTAAACATTTATTTTTTGCCAATTTCTACAATAGAAATGCTAAACGACCGACACTGTCTAGTGATGGAAGCTACTTGACTTTTTGACAAATTTCAGCATTTTGAATTAAAAATATAGATTGTCATCTACATGATTCATGTAATTCATAACGGAATGTGAAGAGACAAGAAACGGTAACAGAGCTGTTTTCGGCGTACTATTTGCAAATTGTTCAAATGTATTAGTGAACAATAAATTATGATTCTTTTTGCTGTTATGTATGCATATATGCAGGAATGGATGGATGGATTTATGTACAGATGTATGATGCATGGATATATGTATGTATGTCTGTACACATGATGTATATAAATGTATGTATGTTGGATGCATGTATGGATGATATGTCTATATATATATATATGTGTGTGCCTGTCCATGAGAAAGAGGAGCAGAACTGGGCTGCAGCACACAGAAGTGTGTGTGGTTCTACTCCTGGAACCTTATAAGGACATCAGGCATGTTGGTTGAGTTTACTGCAGTTCAAGGACATGAGAAGGCGGACCGCCTGCATCCGCGAGGCCTTGAGAAGGATCTGGAAAGTTTGGGGAAAGTTACAACTTACGTCAGTCAAGAAGATGACTAACATCTGTGATAGACAGTAGGAGTATAAAAGACTGATAAGCCGATTTCCTCTTTAGAGACGGATACATCAGAACCACGACGCCTAGACTACACCTGAGACTCAAAGCGGGATTACCGTATTCTGTACTTTGATGATGAGCCTTTATTTGCCTTTACATTTTTGTTTATTATAAAATTAAAAGTATGAAATATAATTGAAATATTATGAAATAAAATTGACTACAAAAGCTGCCTACCTTAGCTTGATTTAGAGCATTTTAAGACAAGAACGTGCGAGTCTTCTGATCAAATTGTAAGTAATTTAAAATGCTTATAATTTAGGCCAGACTCGACTTACTTTACCTAACCTGAGAATAATAAATAATAAGGTTAAAGGTGTTAAGATGAAAGTACACACCGCGAAACAACATGTACAGATATACGTATGTATGTATTGATGTATGGATGTATTTATGGATGGATGGATGTACATTTTATTTCTGAAATGTTTTAGCCGGACGTTCGTCGACTTTTATTTAAATGTTACTACTTGTTTCAGAACATTCAGAGAACATTCAAAAGTAACATTCCCATGAAGTTTGCAAAATGATAAAATGTAGCATTGATTATCATGGTCATTTTTTGTAAGTTACAGTCAGTCTGCAGGACACCATTTTATCCTCTCCTGATTAACTGATGATTAAGTTAGTCATCATGTGATGTTGGTTATAGCTTTGAATTGGCTGAAGCTCAAAAACGGCTGTTCTGACCGTGTCTCAGGACGCAGGAGTCGTGATTTTCACTCTGATCAGATCAAGCAGGTCTAATCAAAGCTTTAGATTCTCTCAGAGTATTAAATCAGGAAAACATCTTTCGGTCCGAACATGATGTGCTGTTCTGGCAACTTCAAGAAGCATTTATGAAGCACTTTTATGAACTGAACAGGATGTGTGTGTGTGTGTGTGTGTGTGTGTGTGTGTGTGTTTAAGTGTGTAAGAATGTGTATTTGCTGAAGGCAGATGGCAGGCACGACTCGTATCGATTCCGGGAGAAGTGCAGGAATTACTGGGATCCGATCAGATCTCTGTGTGTGTGTGTGTGTGTGTGTGTGTGTGTGTGAAGATCAGATTTCTCTGCCTGTCTTCCAGTCTAATGCACAGCTAATAACAGAGGTCAACACACACCGGCGAGTCTGTACAGCTCAGCTAATGGAGAAGATCTCAGATAAACAGAGAGAGAGAGAGAGAGAGAAATAAATCATTAACAAGACTGAAAAAATCCATTTTATAGAGCAGAAGTGATATTTTGATAACTTATTATATTAGTAACACTTTCCAGTAAGGTTTCATCTGTTGACACTAGTTAACTAAATTAAACTACTTTTACTAACACATTATTAAAATCAATAGCATCTGTTGATGACCTGTGAACTAACATGAACAAACAATGAACAGTTAGACTTACATGAACTAATGTTACCAAACGAAACCTTACTGGAAAGTGTTGCTGAGAAAACATGTCGGGCAGATGAATGTACTGTAGCCATGATCGACTGAACTAAAATGAATGCTTTGAATGCTTAATGTGAAGAACAAACTGAAATTTAAAAAGTTTTTTTGCTGAAAACAAATGACCCATCGCCATGGGAACCGCATCAGCACCATTTCCTCCTGAGGCTGAGAATCAGTCATGAGACGCGAGACAAACAGCAGCGTTTGAGATCATTCACATCACGTCTCCGGGGGGAACTTCTCAAAGTTTGAGCGCAAATGAGATTGAACTTCAGTCTGTTCCTCACGCAAACTGTGAAAAATTATGTATTTCTGTCCTGTTTTCCAGTGAAAATATCTAAACGTTCTTAAATCTGGCTTCAAATAAGAGAAAATGAAGTGAGTTTATGCTTGTAATGAGAGCAAAAATGTACCAGTGGAGTCAGAAAAATACATTTAATTCAAAGTGAAAACAAGACTAGTTTTCTGACCCCACTGGCAGATTATGTATGTTATGTAACAGGGAACATTCTGTCAAAGTTCTCTCGACGTTATGAGCAAACGTTCTTCCGGTAACGTTAATAGAGTATTAAATACCAAAATACTGAAAAAACCTTTTGAAATCATTGTTCAATTTCTGAAGTGTTTCAGTTGGATGTTCGTCTGACATTTTTTAAATGTTACTACTTGTTGACATTCAAAAGTAACATTCCCATAATGTTTGAAGAATGATACAATTGGAATGTTCCCTTAATGTTCACATTACCAAGAAGAAACATTAAAAAACTGGATGGTTTAAACCGTTCAAACAACATTCAGTTTCCACAGGCCTGTAACACCTGAACTTGTCTTTTCTACCGTTACATATAGCAGTTTTGAGGTGCAACTATATCAAATACTGCTAGCAAACAAAACAGAATTCATTAATCGATGCATTTGTAGGGGATCTGGTTACTGCTCAAAGATCATGGAGAAAGTTGTACTGGCTCAATTACAATCTTTCCTGTCAAAAAATTCTATCAATGAAGTTTTTCAGTCAGGTTTTAAAGCTTTACATAGCACTGAATCTGCTCTTTTAAGAGTCTTAAATGATATTTCTCACCACAGAATCAGGGAAACCCGTGGCTTTGGTCCTGTTAGATCTAAGACCTAGTTGACCACAGCATCGTTCTGTTCTTCAATGGTTTCGCTCCTACTCGTCAGATAGATGTTTTACTGTTCCCTCATCCACTAACATGCCCCTTGGTTGTGGTGTTCCACAAGGATCAGTCCTGGGACCTGTGTCGTTTTCTCTGTATTTGCTCCCACTGGCCTCTATTTTTGAAAAATACGATGTCTCTTTTCATCTATATTAGTGGAATTGCTTTGGCATGGTTCAAATCGTACTTATCTGACCGTTATCAGTCTGTGGTAGTTAATGAAGAGATGTCGTATCGATCACAGGTTAAATATGGGGTACCACAAGGCTCAGTATTAGGACCGTTGCTTTTCACTCTGTACATGCTGCCCTTAGGAGAGATAATTAGGAAGCATGGTGTTAGTTTTCACTGCTACGCTGACGATACTCAGCTCTATATTTCCTCGCGCCCTGACGAAACCTACAAATTCACAAAACTAACAGAATGCATAGCTGACATTAAAAACTGGATGACAAGAAATTTCTTATTATTAAATTCAGAAAAAACTGATTTCCTAATCTTTGGACCAAAAACTTCCTCACGAAAAAACCTTGAATACTCTCTAACACTTGACGGGTGCTCCATTAAACCTTCGTCCTCAGTTAGGAACCTGGGTGTGCTCTTTGATACCAATCTTTCATTTGAAAGTCATGTTTCTAGTATCTGTAAAACCGCCTTCTTCCATCTAAAAAATATATCTAAATTACGACATATGCTCTCAATGACAAATGCGGAACAGTTGGTTCATGCATTCATGACCTCAAGACTAGATTATTGTAACGCTCTACTGGATGGTTGTTCTGCTCGGCTTTTAAACAAACTACAGTTGGTCCAAAATGCGGCAGCTAGAGTTCTTACTAGAACCAGAAAGTATGACCATATTAGCCCAGTTCTGTCAACATTACATTGGCTCCCTATTAAACATCGTATAGATTTTAAAATCTTGCTACTTACTTATAAAGCTCTAAATGGTTTAGCTCCCCAGTACCTAAGTGAGCTCTTAATGCATTATAGTCCTTCACGTTTATTGCGATCTCAGAATTTAGGCCAGTTGATAATACCCAGAATATCAAAATCAACTGAAGGCGGCAGATCCTTTTCCTATTTAGCACCTAAACTCTGGAACAATCTTCCTAGCATTGTTCGGGAAGCAGACACACTCTGTCAGTTTAAATCTAGACTAAAAACACATCTCTTTGCTCTTGCATACACATAACACATTATCAATACATTAACATTTTTCAAATCCGTTAAAGGATTGTTACGCTGCAATAATTAGGTCGGCCGGAACCGAGAACATTTCCTATAACACTAGATATACCTGTACATCAGAACAAGAATGGCATCTACGCTAATATCTGTCTCTCTGCTTATCCTGAGGTTTGCCGGGTGCTGGATCCAGGCCGTATCCAGATCAGATGGAGAACCTGCGTCTGGACCTGACTACAACGTAGCCCAGGAGACAATGGGCCTAAAGATCCAATTCTGGCTGCATCTATAATTCAGATTTTTAATCCCCGTATCCGCTTACATATATTTATATATAATCGATTTTTAATCTCTATAATAAAAATGTATAATTCAGATTTTGATCTCCATATCCATTTACATATATTATATATATCTTCCAAGGGGTTTTTTCCCTCCTAGGACTTTTTTCCCAGTGTTAGCACGCTGGGTTTTTCTCCTAGGGGGTTTTTTCCACCCCTGGAAGTCAGCCGACATTGGCTTAATGTAGCACCATCTTGTATATGTTACATATTACCACGCTTGTGTGTACAGCTTATTTTTAACCACTTCCCTTTTTTCTGTGCTTCTAATATGTAAAGCTGCTTTGAAACAATTACCAATTGTAAAAGCGCTATATAAATAAATTTGACTTGACTTGACTATATGCTGATGATACTCAGCTTCACCTTCCCTTGCAGCGCAACAATAAATATTCTCTTCAGCCACTGTTAAGATTGCCTGAAAGAACATAAGTTATGGCTTTCAAGGAATTTCTTACACCTGAATGAAAACAAATCTGCAATGATAATGTTCGGCCCCAAGGAAAACAGTGTTTTTAATTTTGATTTTGGCTTCCTCAGCCCATAAACACAGTGTACCAGAAATCTGGGCATCCTATTTGACTCGAGTTTAAAGTGTGTTTCAAACAGATCTCAGCTGTTGTCAAGTCACTCTTTTACCAACTTCACCTTCTCAGTATTAAGCCCTTTTTATCAAGGTGAAATTTTGAAACAGCAGTTCATGCCTTTGTAACATCATGATTTGATTAAAGTAATTCGCTGTACGATGGCATTTCTCAGGCTTCCACCTCTCGTCTGCATTTGGTTCAAAACGCAGCTGCTAGACTGCTCGAATGGAAGCGAAAATATGACCATATAACACCTATTTTAATGTCCCTGCACTGGCTCCCTGTCAAGTATAGGACTGAATTTAAAATGTTATTATATGTTTAAGCGCTCAACAATTTGGCACCTCAATATTTAACTGATCTTGACTCCGTATTACTCCTTCTAGAAACCTGAGATCTTGTGACCTCGACCTTCTCACTTAAAAATCATGGTGATCGCGCTTTCGCTGCTGTTGGACAAAAGCTGTGGAATAACCTTCCTCCCTTTATTAGGCATGCCCCATCTGTTTGTGTGTGTAAATATATGTGTGTGTTTCTTTTACTTTTGTAAAGCGCTTTGGTCATCTTCGGTTGTGTTTTAAATGTGCTCTGTAAATAAATATTGATTGATTAATTGATTGATTGAATGTTTGATGGGAATGTTAGCAAACGTTCCAAGTACATATTTTGGTTAGCTTTTGTTAGCATATTTTTCTCAGACCGTGGTGTTTTCAGTGAGGGAAAGAGATTTGAGCATCACTGAACTGAAGCAGAAACTGCTGAAATGTGTCTCTGTAAAGCTGCTTAAGAGCTGAAACTCCTTCAAAGCTTCACAGGCACAAACTCACAACTTACAGGATTAATTAAGCAGAAAAGTGCTGATGCTTTACGAGAAAGAGAGAGATTCGGCACAGTTTCCTTTTTATACACGGCTCACCTTCAGGAACATGAATGCACAAACATGCTCTATAGGTGTGACTTTATGCATGAATGAGTGAATCCTGAAGGGCTGAAGACTGTTAATGATGAACAGATATGATGATTACCTGAAGGAATTCATTCTGATCACATGCTCGAGATTCATCATGTTCACATGTTTATTAAACTGCTCTCATGTGACATCCAAACACACCTGCTGATTGACTGACGCTCTCAGCTGATGCGGTCGTCACGGCGACGAGCCTTCAGCGAGTAACAGGTGGATTGATCTGAGCTGTTAGGAGGAATGATTGAGAGAAAACAAACTTAAACAGAAATTCAGTGTTTAGTATGGATTGAAACCATGTGATTCCTCACCGTTTAAAGAGACGAGCCGTGTGAGAAGATGAGTAGAGTTCAGATCATTAACACTGAAGATGAGGAGCGTCTGTGACCTTCATCGGACCCAGCAGACTCTTCTATAATGATGCTGGCATTTTGTGATCATTTTTATTTAGCTTGGAACTAAATAAAGCAACAACACACACACACACACACACACACACACACACACACACACACACAGAGTAAACACTCATCTGATGGGATTCAGTCTGGGTAGAAACTGGACTCTTGTCGTCTGGTTAAGATCTTCTGCTGAAAGTAACAAGTGAAAGCTGACAGAGAGAATGAAATGAAATGTACAATTAGATCTGTGACAACTTACTGGTAATCAATTAACAGTCCTTTACGTTAAAATTATGATTATTTTTTACAGCGCGTGTAATCTTGGTGAACGGGAGGCTACAGCGAATCATTTTTAGCTTCTGATTTGCTCCAATAGCAAAAGAAAAAAAAAAACACAATAGTGTTTCCAAGACTTTCCAAAAGAAAAAAAGAAAAAATATGGAGAGATTTATTACTGTGGTCAGAAAAGAGAAAGATGTCAAATTTGTAGTCACTCCCTAATTATTCTTTAAACATTATGGGAACATTACTTTTGAATGTTCTCTGAATGTTCTGAAACAACAGTAACTTTTATAAAATGCTAGACAAATGTCCAACTAAAACATTTCAGAAAAAAACTCTCCATGAACAATGTATAAATAATGTTTTTGTGCTAATGTTCTGAGAACATGATTGAAGTTAACTTTAAAAGAACGTTCTATTAATGTTACTGGAAGAACGTTCATTCATAACTTTGAGAGAACCTTGCCAGAACGTTCCCTATGAGCTGGGATAGGGCTCAACGGTTAGTATTCACACACACAGCCTGTGGAAAGCGATCTGTGGAGAGATTATGCACACTTTCAGAAGTTGTTTTTCATTGTGCACCAACAGACCCGCATGAAAACAACTTACATAAGCAGAAGCGCCGTCTACTTCAGAAACCAGTGAAAAGAAGGCCTGCGGTGACATGTCTCTCTCTCTCTCTCTATCCGTCCCTCCATCGAAACACATTCTCTCCAGAACAGTGTTGATGTGGAATCAGCTGGAGGGAAATTTATTCTCTCAAACACACACACACACGCACATGGGCAAAAATAATCCTGCATTTGAAAGCAATAAACATGGAAAAGCACCTGCAGTTACTCAGATGTGTGTGTGTGTGTGTGTGTGTGTGTGTGTGTGTATTTCATCTTTATGCCTGAAGTATCAGCAGAACTATTTTAGTTCTTCAAATCCTTCATATTCTAAAAGCAGAAAACAACATGTGAACACTGACTGTGTGCGTGTGTATCTGGACTAATTTGATGGACTGTCTGAATGAATTATGTGACACATGAATCTCATGACAACACAGTTTAACACCTGTCATACAGAGACTGAAGTCAGCTGCGTTTCTTCAGTGGAATCCTAAGTCAGAACATTGATCGGCTTTTGTACAAAACAAACACTGTAAAAATTAAATAATCAATATATATATATTTTACCTAAGTGTTATTTTTGTATTATTTATTTTTACATTATTTTAAGGCAAGACACTTCAGGTGAATAGGATCAAAATATGAACTAACAGATTTCACTATACTTCCCCAGTTGACTAAACACAGTACATTAATTTAATTTTATAATGAAAAATTCTGAAATATATTTCAATATGCAAATTAGACAATCTAATTAAATATGCACTAATTTGCATATATTTCCATAACATTGCATTAAGTCAGATTCAAAATGTTTGATTTTGTTGACAAATATTTTTCTCTTTTTATTTCTTCATAAATCAGAAAATACTGTTAACTGTTAAAAAAGTTTTCACCATGTTTTAGGAATAAAATGTTATAAAAACCAGGTGAATGATGTTATGAACAAACCCCACAGTAAAAACCTTCAGAATATAGATGTGAATAAAACTCTAAGTTTTGGTGTATGTAAGTGCTGCTGAAGTGGAGAAAAAAACTCATTTGTAAAAATATGTATTGAGATTGAAATCTACAGACGCAAATAGATAAAGTACAATAAAATAAAATTTTAAATTAAATTAAAAGTGTATTTTGGGTGTTTTCGTTCCACTTGGCTGAAAGAAGACAAGTTATGGAAGTAAAATATAGCTCAAAAGAACTTACTGTATGTTCAATTTTTTTAGTGTAAAATTTTGTCATGAAATACAGCATCAAATGTCACACAATTCACCCAGAGAGATACGTGTCTATACAACACACAAGTTCATCACTCATTCACCTGTCAAACTCAAAATGACCATAAATACAGCACACAAGTAGAAGTCATGTGACTTAAGTTAACCACATATGCTTGCCACTTCTGGCACACAGACTTCTGCTTGTGTGCCAATCACGTGACTGTACACCGAAACGTCTTGTTAATTGGACTACATAAAAACAAGTTATTTTTAATAAAGTTTGTTTGATTTCACTACGTGGATGTTTTACACATCATGAATCTACATAGATATACAGACATATTTAAAAAACAAAAAAAGAAAACAGAAAATATTAAAGATTTTGAAATCAATTCAAAATATTAAAAACTTTAATAGTGTATCAAATAACATTGGTGCAGACGACCTGGTTCTTCATAAACTAAATATGAATGCACAAATAACTGAGTTAAAACATGCACAATAAATGCATGGAGATATCAATACAAGGATCAATACTGAGAGAAAGAATCATGTTCTGTCAATATGCCTGTATATGATTAAGATCGACATATGAAGAGAAGAGCAAAAGCATGAAAACAGTTGCTATGGTGATACGAGGGTCAGACGGTGATGCGCTAATGAGGATCTCGGACCGCATCCATCAAACCAAGAAAAAAACCCTTTCAACGGGACACAACAGCTCCGACTGAGATAATGACCGAGACGAGCGATGAAACGAGCTGCGAATCCATGCAGATGACCCACTGCGACCACAGAAAGAACGTCAGAGAGACTTCACTTCATCGTTACGGTCATGGTGTCACACTTTAACACTAAAACATGTGCTTCTCACTCCTGGGATTTTGTACATAAATAGAGGACAAACAACAAATTAGAAACACAAATAAATAAAAATCTATAATACATGATATTTTGCAAGAAAATGAAGGCTATTTTTAGGACCATTAAGTTTTGTATTGTGCATCATGTTCATGATAATTAAACCCCAAATTCTCATTATTTTTCTCATTATTTCTCATGTAATACAGTAATGAAAATCTAGTCTGGAAAAAAGAAAATTAAATGAGTTTAAATTAAATTCTGTATAACAACACCACTATAAACAAACACAACTCATACTCTAATGTATTCACAATTATCTGATTAAATTATTTCATTATGATTAAATACCATCACAACTTTTGGATTCACTTTTATCGTTATATATATATTTTTTTTATTTATTTTATTTTTTTTAGTTTATGTTTTAGCAATTTTGTGATGTGCTTTTTTTTTTTTTTCTCCAGTAATTTTAGTACTTCAATTTAAACTTACTTCACTGAATCAGCAAGGATCAATTAACAGAAATGTTTTTAATAGTTCTAGTTAATGATAACCCTGCATCAGAATGATGTCAATGCAAAAACCTTAAAATGTTTTGCTTTATTTTATTTGAGGTGAAATATGAGCTGCACTCATTCTCAACAGGTTCATTTCAGGCGGATAAATGACAGGTTGGACTGCTGATGTTCATATGTTTTGTGTTATTTTCTGATATATTGACCAACAGATTTCCATCTTGTGTGTGTGTGTGTGTGTGTGTGTGTGTGTGTGTGTCCACAACATGTCGGTTCAGAGCAGAAACACTGAGAGAAACTCCTGTGAGAGTCTGCCAGATTAAACATGTTTGACTGAATCTCATTTAGACTGCTAACCTAACATGGTAACATCTACATTAACTAGTTTTAAGTCAAAAATATTATTTCATTTGACTGAATCACCCCAAATACATTCATTTATACCAACAAAACTCATTTTATGGGTTAAATCAAGGTAGAAATAGCTCTTTAAGATAACATTCGCAGGTTACCACTTTTCAGTGTCAACGGATGCTTTCACAGGTTTCTTATTAGTGAATTCACCGTTTATTATTAGTAAATTTAAAAAACATTTTTGTTACTTTAAACAAAACAAATGTTAACTGAAATAAAATAAAATGTTATATTATATATATATATATATATATATATATATATATATATATATATATATATATATATATGTTAACTTGAACTTATGTGTCAAGTTGCCAAAGCAACTTCTCATTTTTATTTGGTTTAAGTTGATGAAAAAATTATTTCATCAAAATGATTAAACTAAAATAAAAATTATTATAAACTAAATAGACATTCTTTTTTTAAAAAAAGGACAAAAACATTAACTAAAATGAAAATGTGACCAGTTTTAATGTGTTACAATTAGTAATAGTTAACATAAAAAAAATACTTCTACAGCTTTTAATTATCTTAATGTTAATCTCAACATTTACTAGTAATAAAATCAAAAGGTTGAATCTGTTAACATGAGTTAATTCACTGTGAACTTACATGAACAAACAATGAATGACTATTTTTATTAACTAAAGATTATTGTTAGTTCATGTTAACTAATGCATTATCTAATGTTAACTAATTCAACTTTATTGTAAAGTGTTATTAGAATGAAAATGGGAAACTGAGAATTGGGAAAAAATTGAGAAAATAGGACTTGATTCAGAAAAATTAGTGCATTTTCTCTAAAATCTCAAAATCTTGCACCAAAGTCCATATTTAAAACTACTGACTCACTTAATTAATGTTCCTGATCTTATTGTGTATGATTCATTAGATGTTATAAATATATGTCTTCCTAATACTAATACTGTCACCTCAGATACTGCCACCTTGGTTAACATTCATTTGAATGTTAACCAATAGTCAATAGCTGTTCAGTTTTTCTCAAATCTTGCGTGTGCTGTAATTTTCACATAATCAAACATGTAAAATACATTTTTGAGTCATCACACAAACACTGTAAAACATTGAGAATCATGATATTTTTACACATTGATCAAATTTAACGAGCAAAACAAAATATGTACAAAGATTGAATCAAAAGCAGGTAAAATCTCAACATGCTAATGTCAAAATAATCATTTAATTCGGCACTAAACACCCTGTTTTAAAAGAATAGTTCACCTAAAAATGAAATTAACTTCTTCCACATGGAAAACAAAGACATGCTCCGTCCATATAATGAAAGTCAACAGGGTCCAAAACAACGCTGACTTTCATACAGACACAAAATATCTTCATGTCCACAGACGAAAGAAAAAGTGGTATCAGTAAATGATCATTTCAGGCGAACATGTAAACTAATCTATATTTTGCAGATGTCTCATCTGATTAACGACTGATGGATGAATGTGTAATACTTCAACTTTAAAGTCTTAATTTTTAGCAGGTAAACACTAAATGAACACATCTGACGGGAAATAACTGTGCAAACTGCTGATTTAATTCCACATGAAACTCTCAAAATGAGACTAATTGAATGGAATCACGTGATCAGATAAAACGAGCTTCATTCATTAAAC